>NC_089769.1:20817083-20829583 GCF_040412425.1 Macrobrachium rosenbergii | reverse complement strand
CAGAACATTTTTATTCAGGAATTACCCTTCAAGATAATTCTACATTTGCGTTTGGTCACTGGGTTTACGGGTCTGGGATACTGTGTGAGAAAACGATAAGGAAATCCCAGTATAAAACACTAAATATATATACAGTATTACGTGAGAAATACCAGTAAAAGTGTTGAAACAGATATACCCTTAAGTGCATACTGAATTAGATATACAAACGACTACAAAGTGAAAGGGAAGGAAGTACTTATTAACATTTAATTATAATTATGTTGCGGACAATAACGCTGTATAATAACCCCTAATATCTTTCTATAATCTCCCATTATCTTATTTAATTACTTACGGTAACAGAAGACAATTTAATCTCCCTCCAAGATCAACTCACCTGCAAGGAAAAGGTAAAGGTGAATAACATTCTTATACTGACAGCACTCGCTACTTATACAAATAACTATCTGCGGAAGGCTTTTGCTACTATTTTCACCAGGTCATCCATAATTCACCACAGTCAAATACTCCTACGTGCATCAAATACCGGAAGCTGTTTTAAACTGGGTCAGCTCAAAAAAAGAGACTGTTCGCTTCGCGTCTGTAAAAATTCAAAAACCAACATGAAATGTCTACATATATCATCCGACCTTGCAATCTTTTATTTGGGTCATCATAAAGAGGCGCTTTTGTATGTTGAGCTCGATATATGAACCAGTTCCATTTACAAGGATTTTTTTTTTTTACTTTAAAACCTTCCTTTTATCATTAATATCTCAAGGATGAAAATCTACTGAAGTTTTTTTTTTTTTTTTGGAAAAACTATCCTTGTTAAAAAAAAGTCCTAGACGTGTGTAGGTTACAAAACAATATTATCTAAAACTGAAAATTATCTACAGTGATATTAAAAGTGAAGTAAGGCTTTTTTTTTGAGTTTTTGTCCTTTTGGCGACTTTAACATTTTTCAGGATATAATAAGGAACCTATACAGTATATGTAATAATAATAATAATAATAATAATAATAATAATAATAATAATAATAAATATATATATATATATGTATGTATACAGTATATAGATCATACATATATATATATATATATATATATATATATATATATATATATATATATATATATATATATATATATATAAAATATAGATAGATAGATAGATAGATAGATACAGCGTGTGTGTGTGTACATATGGGTAGGCGAGTTTTGTGTGTTCTTGAAAGGAATATGAAACTCAGACTTTCCTTTTTTTTTGTGTCTCTATGAGGCAGTATCTTCACATCCATGCCACCACCTTAAAAATACTTTCGGTTGTTTGGTTTGTGGTTATCGTTTGCTTTCAACGATTTTTAAAAATTTTTATTTATTTATTTTGGTCGTAACTAAAAGCGTGCTCAAAGGCAATTCCAGGAACCTGTAACCTCACTCGTCTCTTTCTCAACTGGATTACCCAGCCTCTACATGTCGATACCTTTAGTCCGTTTAGGAATCAAGTACAGGTTTTAACTTGAGTTAGAGCCAATCTTAACCTACTTTAATAAAGTTCTAATTAGTTATCGATTAATAATTTGAAAAGCCTGGGAAAAAATGATTGTTTTGAAGGGTGAGAAGCCTCTCCAACTCGACTGAGAAAGAGAGAGAGAGAGAAGCCCAACTTATTAGGCCTTCTTGGTCTTTCCCCTCACGGCTATAGACCACTTCTTCCTTTTCACACAATCTAGTTTATCCTGAAGATTGGGTATCAGGGCGTAAAAGAAATTTTACCCATTTGAGCTAGCTTACTCTAAATGCCACACGTAAAACGTAAATTTGCCGTTCTTTCTTCAGTGCATAACCTCGCTTCTTTCTGTCCTCCGTCAGCCTGAACATGAAGGCCTGGTAGCGTTCCCAGGTATTTGTCACAGCCTTCCTATTCATGAGGTCAAGGAGCCTTTGTTGCTTACTCCCCCCCCCCCCCCTCTCTCTCTCTCTCTCTCTCTCTCTCTCTCTCTTTCCAATCTCACGTAGCATACAAAGTTTAGGCATATTCAAAATGATTTTTTTATTTAAAATATCTTCTAAAATATGTCTGGAACTCATGAATGAAAATAAATGGATGTGTTTTAACGGTGACTGTTTACTAACACGGAAAGAGATTTTCTTTCATAGCTAGAGAGAGGGTCCGTTTCACATTCCTCGTCGCATTCCTAAAATAACACAAAAAGAGAGACGTCCAAATACCAACAGAAACAATTCAGCTTAAAAATACCTAGCCATACAGGGAGAGAAGGAAGAATGGACAAGATAAACTTATACGGACATTCAGAAGTAAAGCATTCCTCGCTACGGAAATTATAAACACTTAAAATACTCAGTCAACTTAATAAAGGACAAGAATGATTTAAACTATTCTCTTGAAATAAATAATTTACAATTGTAGAGAATTACTTAATATCAAATGGAAACTATGATCAAGTTATATGCACGTTATTGCGTAAAATAAAAATGAAATAACTTTATACAGATTATAATATATGTGTATATAAAAATATATATATGTATATATATACATACATATATATATATATATACACACATTCGTGTATATATAACCAAACCCATCTAGTAATTAATCCAATATCTGGCTAAATTCAAGGTGAGTATACACGCCATTGACATCATCGACGTCGTCGATTAAACACGTGTGATGGACAGATAGCCCGAAAAACGGATGGACAGCAGCCTTGACTACAACACCGCTGGACTGCTAAGTGGACGATAAAATGTGATAAAACAATATTTCCTTTTTTAAATGTGGAAAATTGGAGAAATATAATATTCTAAACTCTGCTAAACCAATTTTAGCGAAATAAACTTGTAAACAATGGATATAAATAAACCTCAAATATATCTTACGAAACAATGTGAAATATTTCCTTTCATAACTTTCAAAAATCTACTAAAAATCACGCTGCCTTTGCTTGCAATGTTGAGGGAGGGTGTCTATGTGACAGACGCACACTATGGCATCCACAGGTGGCACCTCCACAACCACCCCCTCCACCCGAAACCTTTTTATAATATAAAAGCAAACAACAAGGGCTCTCCATCCTGCCCTGCGGGGCTAACTCATCCAGCCCACTCCATCGCCCACGATGGCTTTCCAAGGAAGACCCTTTAGATCTGCCTTTCGTAAATATATGAAAAATTGTTTCGGCTAATGTTGACTCCTAATACACTTGACCTTCAAGTGAGCAAACATATAAACATGTACACAGCAAATACTTAAAACTGCGAGAGGAGATTTAGAGCGTTCGAGGAAAGGCACTCGTGCGATGTTGTAAAGCTCGCAAAATGATGATAGATCTATTTTAAAAGCATTCCGTGTTGACATGATAATTTATGACCGTGAAACTAAATCCGCAGCTTTTCCTCGGATAGTTTCAATTCGGGACGGGCAATAAATAGCTGAAATATCAAGGCGCAACTTCGGAAGGTAAAATTTCTGGTCACATAAGCATATCACTCCGGCAACCTATAAGCGAAGCGAGATTACGGAAACCGATGATAACATTACTGACAAAGCAACATCCGGAAATCGGACAGACATGTAAGCAATTTGGATGCAGAGTAAATTAACTTCTCAAAACACATACAAACGAGGGAGAGAGAGAGAGAGAGAGAGAGAGAGAGAGAGAGAGAGAGAGAGAGAGAGAGAGATGATAAAAAAAAGGCAGCCAAGGCGCGTGGTTGCTAGGAGGACCAAACGCAGCCGCCTAATTAGCAGCGGCAGGTGAAGCCTGCTTCCTATACCAAAGCCACAGGGGTGATTTACCCATCCCTCACCCACGGCGGTGCCGTGAAACCCGGCTTGACTTCTCTCAGCTCCCCTCAGTTCACACGGCACTGCACACGCACTTTAGTCACCGGCTGGGTCTGGAAAGTAATTTATTGGATAGTAACAAAGCAACGTGGATTTAGGAGAATCGGAAAAGCAGTGAGCATATGCAGTCCGTTGTGTCCACGTTAAGGGAAGTAATGCTATCGATGTTCATGTTTGCATTAGAAGAAAGAAAATTTAATAACGAGTTAAAAACAACAAAATTAATGGTAACAGATACATTCGCGGTAAATGATTCATTTCTAATCCTGGTGGAAAAGATTGCTACGAGAAGACACCATATGGTTCTCGTGGTTATCAACACAACTTTTCTTCCTTATACGGAAAAGGCCGGTAGCTTTGCTGGAATCGTCTAGGCTAACACGATTCGAAAAATGTTCCCTAGGTTCTTAGTGGTTAAATAAACAACACGCTCACACTTCCATGTGGGGGAACGATAAAGCGTAAAAGTTTACTTTTTAACTTAATTTCCGGAGGCGGAACCGGAAGGACAGAGGTTGATTTCCTGGCGTGTGTTTAATGACCCATGTTCAATATCATACTGAATGGGCCAAGTTTTACGCAACAAGACCCCACACCCAACCCCCACCCGACAACTACCCATCAAAAATACTAATTCATCGAGAGAATTCGATTCTTCGTTGCAGTTCTTTAATTATTTCCATAATAAAAAAAAAACAAACAAGTGTAATTTTTGGGCAGTCCGGTAGTGTTACTTTATGCTGTTTGGATAAAAATGCTCCTGGTACATTTGTTCATCCTTCTGAACTCTAAAGAATATTTCCTCTTGTGCATAACTTCCTATGGCCTAGGAATGCAAGCTTAATGTTCTAAAGGATTGCTCTTATGTTTAGATTATTCAAGATCGTATTCCTCACGATCATATGGAGAGAGAGAGAGAGAGAGAGAGAGAGAGAGAGAGAGAGAGAGAGAGAGAGAGAGAGAGAGAATTTAATATGTGTAAGCGTGATGCAAATATAAAAAAAGTTAAATTAAATAAGTGAAGCACTGCTCATTGAAATCAAGATTCCTTCTGTATTTCTTCCCTAGACCAAATTTTCTCTCAGAATGGCGAAATTTTTCAAAGTTAATCAAGGAGGAACGCCAGTTTGATCTCTGAACCTTGAACCCCACCTTTCTAGCAGATGGTGTAACTGTCTCAATATATCTTGGTCAGGGAGACTTAGCCCAAGATATAACACCTCCTTTAACCCTCTATTCCCGATTTGATACGTGTGATGCTGACAAATGCAACTATATATATATATACATACATACACATATATATACATATACATATACATATACACACATCCGAATAAGAAATAGGAAACTGACCGTAAATAGCAGCAAAAGAAAGACTGAGAAAACACTCTGGTCCTTGAGACTCGCCACTACAGGGTAACTTTTAGGATCGTTAAGCATCCTACGGTGCTCCTTTTCCCCCCTCCTAGAGTTCAACCCCAAACCTATGCATACTTAAAGAGCAGAACAAAGAAAAGGGGGGGGGGGATATAAGACCTTCTTAGAGATTTGCATATTCAACCGGGGTAAACTGGGTGAGAAAAGTTTCAAGCGTCTCCGCCTCCGCCGCAACTCTCCATCCTGGCCAATATAGCAAGTGCAGAGTCCTTCCTGAACTTCCTTCCAAATGCCTTGAGGTGCAAGGTGCCATGAATCATGGATTTTAATCATAATTTTAAATTCATTGGGGACTTTTGGACAAATTTAGAAATACAACTATCCGACTCTATTTATGTGTACGTACCAAAGTATACTAACATCAATATGAATAAAGGACTGACGTGTTGAAAGTCTACTCTAATCCCTTGACCTGCTATCACTGTGAAAAAATAATCTTCCGGAATGTTACACGTCTTTTCTAATAATGTGGCAGGTGCATGAAGTAAAAATCTATGACCGACAGTTATTTTTAACAGTTTTAACCGTTACTTTCAAGATTCATTCTAAATATATATGTTTGTGATCCCAGTTTTCCAATTACTTACTTACCAACTGAAAAAAGGGTATTGGAGACAACTCTTCAGTTGGATATTCTATAACGTGTATACTCCTACTAACGTTTTGTTTATGCGAGTATACTCAATACTTGGATTCGTATAACGTATACGCAGATGTAAACGCTTCAACAAATACGTCCTTTAGGATTTCACTTCGATTTTTCCTAATCCAGAAAAAAAAAATTAATGATCAACTTGCTTTGGGTTCTAGAAAAACATGATTGATAACTATATTGTTGTTTGCTACGTTCACTCACTGCAACGCGCTAGACAATTCATTTATATTGTGGACAGAATATAACTTTGCTGGTCAGTTTTCATTCCATTACATAACCTGGAGCTAGTCAAATATGAAAACATTTTAGATATCAAAGCTCAGAAAAGAAAATTTTTTCATAAAATTTGGCTTACAAACTGTTCCTTTCAGTTTCAGTGCGAGTACCTGTCAACACTGATTCACAGAAGAAACCACGATGACGCGATCTTTTGTGACATCACCCTCTAATTTGTATTTTTTGGTGAAAAGTAACAGTTACAGAGTCCTTTGTGACAGAGAAAATCTCTCGAAAAGAGTGCAACAAGAAGTGCTCGCACGCTTCACCGTTACGGTTTGATTGGTCTCTTCTAGCTTGAGGACTTCTCGAGCCATTTACTAAAATGCTTTTTCTACCGAATTTAACGAAGCACTCTATTAGGTCTAACCATTCACTAAGGCCCTTTTTCTATATCTAAGTTTTCTCGTTTCTATAATAACTAAATGATGTTCGTCATTAAGGTCTACTCAAGTCTTGTTTGGAGACCTCCTTATGACAAGTATAAGATGATAGAAATGACAACATTCAGCTTCTCCTACAGATGTTACATGATTCTCTTAGGCTTGATAGGTGCATTAAATTTTATATTTGCCATAAAATCTGATTATCGACCCAAGCTGAGTTCAGGATAGGAGTGCGGCCTACCCTACCGCTGAGGGATTTTTCCACGTTTCTGACACGTCACACCAACCGCACTGTATTGCAACTGATAAAACTAAGGACCCTCGATAAGCCAATGAGCGGGGCATTTGAGCAATATTTTTAACAGTAATGAACGAACTAGCATTTACTGAAGTGATTCGTGCAGATGAACTACGCAGGCGACCGAGAAAACGAAGATTCACTCACCTGCTGAGTTAGTGAGTGAGTGCGTGAGGACACAAAATCAACAACAGCATCGTTTCTGAAGCAGCTTCACGATATTTAGTGACCGGTATCTGCCTGAGATAGCAGTCTTAGCTTTCCATCACGCTTGCGTCTTCCAGTCAGACAACATTTCTACCATGTCTTTGCACGTTACCGCCACAGGCTTTGAAAAATTTCATATACCATTACACAAATCAAAAAGGAGCACCACAAAATCTACAAGAAAAAACGCAAAAAATCACGAAAAAGAGGAAATTCTATTTGAATTTTACAACGACTGTCAAAAGGAAATGAAAACCAAATAAAAATTATATTCTTGAAGAACTGACAGTGAAAAGAAAGATTATGGAGAGAAAGCGTAATACACTCTGCAAATCCGAAAAGAATCTTTTGAATGCCACGAGCCCAGGAAATAATGTCTTTTGTTAAATAAAGACAGAGCAACACGCAAAATTTCTACTTAAAAGTGTAATTTCCTGGGAATTGAAAGCTTCAAACAAAAATTTTGCACAATATTCTGCTAAACAGCTGATAAGTCTCTACCTGTGGCCTTCAACAAGCAGTTCAGAGAGAGAGAGAGAGAGAGAGAGAGAGAGAGAGAGAGAGAGAGAGAGAGAGAGAGAGAGAGAGAGAGAATCTTATGAATACTGTAGGTTCACCCCCGTGCAATAAGGTTCACTTGCAGAGGCTCTATTGTTTGTGATTATACTGTGATACTATGATCTGCATTTTGACAACTGTTGGCTAACAACCAGGTACCTAAATCACTATTTAGGTCTACAGAGGCATACTGAAGTTTAGTAAAATTGCCTTTAACGTTCCAACTTCGTCCAGTCCAGGAACAACTGCTGTTATTCCAGCTGTGAGCTGAACGCTGTAACGCATGCGCGCTGAGAGAGAGAGAGAGAGAGAGAGAGAGAGAGAGAGAGAGAGAGAGAGAGAGAGAGAGAGAGAGAGAGAGAATTAATATCTTGGGATTTTGTGATTAGGTGCGGTAGCATGTTCTCTTTCAATACGGGAGTTTTGCCGAGCCTGGTTCCGGTGCAGATCAGTAATCTTTCCCGTTGGGCGAGTAAAGAAAATTGTCTTGAGAGAGAAAGAAAATTGAGAGAGAGAGAGAGAGAGAGAGAGAGAGGGGGAGGGGGAAGAGAGAGAGAGGGAGGGGGGTCAGGGAGACAGTCATGTAAAGGAAAAGAAGCTGGAAGCTGAATGCAAGGACGAAGGATGAGAGAGAGAGAGAGAGAGAGAGAGAGAGAGAGAGAGAGAGAGAGGAATGAATCGAGATACAAAAGGCGACGGGGAAGAGAGGGAGGGAGGGAGGCTGCGGGGCAACCAGTAATGGAGAGTAAAGCAGAGTGGCAGAGAACGAGGTAACGAATAAAGAAAATGAAACAGCGGTTGATTTTAAGCTAAAGCCCAGTTTCATCGCACTATATTTTTCATTTTCATCATTAAAAAAATTAACTGTTACATTTTGGAGGACATATTTAGCAAATTTCCACGCCACTCCACATACTCTATTATTACCACATGACAGAAGAAAAGCAGTTATTTCGAAATCTATACGCATCATTATATACGTGTTAGAATGATAGCATAATATACGTGTTTGTTTAAATGCACTGTATACATGTTTGTATTCCTCCATTACATTCGTATTTGCAAACAGCATAGTGTGCACAAATATATAACGCCATCAGATTTCATCGAAAATGCAGCAGATGTTAACGTTCCGAAAAACTTGTCAAGATGACATTTCCTGTGTCAACTTCGTTTTATGACGGAGAATATTGCTGTTAATTTTCATTGCTGAGAATATTGCTGTATATTTTCATTGCTGAGCTAACGCATACGGGAAAAGGGGAAATGTTTATTTCTAACTCACACATACAGGAAATAGTCTGGAGACTTGCAAAGTTGTCTCAGGAAAAAATTCTTCCTAGTAGAATCCTCGTTCTCGGTTTTGGGGACCTCATGCCTGGAGAGACGCACACAATTCTTCGTTGCTTCTCTTGTCCTCCGCACAATGATCAGAGGTGGGGGCGGTGGAGATAAGGGGAGATGCAGTACTGAGGAGGAGGAGGAGGAGGAGGAATGGCAAAGGCCTTTATCTTGAACAATAATAGGTCTTTTTTCCTATTCGCGACTTTCTCTCGCTGTACTCTCAACATCCTATCCTTTCTTCACAGTCTCCCTTTCCAGAGCATCTAGACTGTGTGTTATGCACATTTCTCGTCTTGTTCCTTTTGTGGCTGCTAACACAAGTCGTGGTAATCTGTTACTGAATCATTCTTCTGGGTTAATAACATAAAATACACAAGTCACACGAATCCGTAGTTCTTCACTGGAGGGGTGGGTAGAGCTTTCGGCTAGCACGCTGTTGGCCCAGCGTTCGACTCTCCGACCGGCCAATGAAGAATTAGAGGAATTTGTTTCTGGTGATAGAAATTCATTTCTCGTCATAATATGGTTCGGATTCCACAATAAGCTGTAGGTCCCGTTGCTAGGTAACCGGTTGGTTCTTAGCAACGTCAAAATAAATCTAATCCTTCGGGCCAGCCCTAGGAGAGCTATTAACCAGCTCAGTGGTCTGGTTAAACTAAGATTTACTTTTTTTCTCACGAATCCGTACACATAGAAGGCTAAAAAACAACTACGAAATGTTGAGCAATGAAGACGAACGGTTGATAAGCAGCATGATAGGCAAATATAAAGCGAACGGACAATAATTAAGAGCGACACAACAGGAAATAACCAAAGAACAGTCAGCAAAGCGCCCGTAAACTTAAGGGGAAAAAAAGGCGAGAAAATTGGCAATCCGTAAAAATTCCACCGCTGAAGACGCCGCGGAAGCGGCGGAAATGTAAGTCAGTGACTTGTACAGGAGACTTATTCGCCACTGATGACGCTCCCTCGAAGACATCCTCCTCCTCGTCCTCCTCCTCTCCACCTCCTCCTACTACTGCTTCCGCATCCCAGCAACCAGGGACGGCCCCCACCACCCAACTGCTCTCCTTCAGCAAAGTCAAACACCCTCCGATGGAGGTGACCAAAGTTCCTACTTCCTCTCCAAGACCTGCCAACCATTTCTCCCAGAGTCGCTTGGCTGAAGGTGAGGGATGCAAGTCCACTTCTTTAAGGCTGAGTCATTGATTAACAAGAGATTAACAAAGAAAATACTTAAATCCAGCAATTGACTGACTGATCGATGTAATGGACATCGACGAGGACAATTGTTTGTTCAATTTTCACTTTTTTAAATGAGGAATAAATCTTGGTAACTGTTCAGGAATTTCATTAATTGGAAAAATCTTGATAATTATTCAGGAACTCCATTATTTCCATTTTTCATTACCACGGTCCTGCTGTTTACACAATTTACTGTCCCTATCAATATTTAAGGTAACAGGTAATACCCGAACACCTGCAAGTAGACTACCAGAGCGCCAAAATTTCCCGTCTGTTTATTCTCCCTGCGGTTTCTTTGCATTTCCCCTGATTAGTGTTAACTACCCGCAAATGAAGGATCATCTCCACTAGAACACACAAAAGTTACATCAAAATGATTCAATCAATTTTGTAACATACAGAACTATTTGCCCACATTAGTGAATACTAACATTAACGGCATTCATTCATGTAGCGAGAGAAAAATCTTGCAATTTTCAATGCACATTTCTACCCGGTGTTCTCCCTCCCCCCCACCCACAAGAAAAAAAATAAAAAAATCTTGCCTAGACCTGACAGAAGTTCCAGAATAATTATGACGAAGAGACGTGTCTTGGTGGTCCCATCAAAACCCTAATTCCTCCTGGTGATTCATAGCTTTGCTGTATGACTCGTCTGTATGTTTGCGTCCAACCGTGACTGTGTTAGTAAACATGTCCACTAACATAAAATGAATATATCTGAGAGGAATAATGTCATGGGACGTGACGTGAAAGAGCATTTATTCCCACAAAATTTAAATGACTTAAATAGGACCAAACAACGCCATATAATATATAAAATATATATATATACACACATGCATATATATATATATATATATATATATATATATATATATATATATATATATATATATATATATATATATATATATATATATATATTACATACTGTCTGGTAACAAGACTCTGTGGTACTAGCAGTCTTAATTACCAATTGTTTCAATTCTACCACGAACTACAGTAATTAAGAGGGAGTTAAAGTATACTACATGTCGTAACAGTAACCATACCTCCATTCACTAATGTAAACTACTGGAGCTCTATCGAATCTTGAACATTTATTCAATTTTCGATTGCTCGCTCTCTCTCTCTCTCTCTCTCTCTCTCTCTCTCTCTCTCTCTCTCTCTCTCTCTCTCTCTGAAAGTTCATACCCATGAACATCCTAAAAGCAGAAGTTTAATGCGATGAGGAGCTACATCCGATACACCCAGTCTCCAAAACATATATAAATAAAAATACTTGCCGATTCTCCCTCCCTTCCTCTCTCAAGCGTAACAAATTACCTACATGAATCCAGAGAGCTGACTCAGATTACTCCAGTCACCCAAAGTGAGAAATAAACGTTTGCGAGAAATCGACTCCCGCCAGCTTCAGATGTCAACAAGTGCTTTTAAATTATTTTCGGCGGGAGAAAATGACTTAAATCTCTGAGAGAGAGAGAGAGAGAGAGAGAGAGAGAGAGAGAGAGAGAGAGAGAGAGAGAGAGAGAGAGAGAGGCTGTTATGCAAACATGGCAACGAATATTGTTCAAGGCAAATATCCCGAAGTGGAAGAGAAAAGCGAGATTGCGTGATCATTGCTCAACCAAACCGTTTCACTTTTAAGGCTTCAGTCTAGCATGATGACTAAACCGCTACTTTCTCTAGCCCTTCCCCTTCCCCCCTCCCACTGAAAGTGTGCCCCTGCAATGGGTGCATAACTATCAATTTCCTAGCATGAAGCAGTATGTATTAAATCACCATATACCTAGAGTTGGCTTAATTTTCTTATCTTCTGTTATTTCTGTAATAATAATAATTTTACGCTTTTCAACAATGATTGCGTTGAATATTCTGTTGTCATCGTGTCACGAATGTCTTCAAATCATCTACACTAATAGCACTGGCTCCTCTCGAACTATTACGGCAACACTGAGAAATCCACACAAAAGAGTATATGAAAACATAACATAAAATAATTTGAAACAAGGATGATTAGTACCAGAGAAATCAAGAAATTACGACACGTGCTCTGTCTAAATTTCAATGCACCAAGCAATACCGTTTATTCCAAATCCTCTTCCATTTACATCAACTGAATCGGGCGGATCATTTTCCCTCGCTTCACTAACCACTTGATAATTGAAGCTCTTAATGTGATGAGGAAAGTCCAAAAACAACGAAATCGCCATAATATTAAGAGAATGA
>NC_089769.1:20799583-20812083 GCF_040412425.1 Macrobrachium rosenbergii | reverse complement strand
AGGAACATGCACTAATCGACACCCCACAAAGGTCAGTACAAATATCTAAAGACTGAGACACAATGCATATGCAAGTCTTCTGAAGTCTAATAAAGATTGAATGCTCCAGACTCAGTGGATACACATGCTAAATTATTTTGGGGAAAGACTGACTAATCTCTGGGATTTAAAGTAAAGTAAAAGTTTATCTTATAGGACGCCTAACTATAAAGACTGAACATTATGCTCTGTAATAAAGTAAGGAACAGACCTACAACCTATTGCATTAAAAAGTAAAAATGTTCGTCTCTCAAGATACAAAATAGAATACAGAGTAACTTCAATGGTCAATGGCAATGCATAGTAGTTAATAAGAGCCAATGAAGATTGGTTAGCCTGAAAAACTTTATATAAAAATCAATTAAGATGACCATGAAATCACAAGACCTAATGGCACAATGGGAAGGAGAAAAAATAAATTTAATGAAAAGAACCGCTGAACAATCGTCAAAGAAGTCGAAATATATAACACTCAAACTAACCTAAACGTCAATAACGAGTCAACAGCAAAAACCAATCTCTCGTCCACGGAGGGACTAAATATTCTCAGAAAATGTCAATGGTGAGAAAGCGTGTGCACGACGCAAAGATAATTTGTTTTTGTAGTTAGTCAATAATTACAAAACAGTCCTCAAAACTACCCGGCCATAAATTTCCACGGACTTGACATGGCATTAGAATGATCTGCCTCTCCAAAATTCAACCGTGTACTACAGCGAGCAATCTCAAAGCAAACGTTCTTTCGCCTACGACAAGGATTCGCGAACCGCTGATAAATGATCAATGGCGTCAGGAGAGAAACACGACGTGCCATTACGGAAACAAACGGCAGCAGTCACAAGGGACCTGAAAGGGACTTCGTTATATCAGGCACCTTTAACCATGCGTCTTCCTCACTTAACCTAATCACATATAGACCTAGTTTTTCACGTCTGGTCTCAGGAGCAACTTATAAAACAAAGGAGGACAAAAAGAACGGGTACAGCTAATGGCCCTACCGAAACCTGGGATACGAAATTTATCACCTCTTCAGCCCTGCCACCTCGTTCATTAAAGAGAGCGAATGGATCTACACTATATTATTATTATTGTATTATGATTACAACATCCAAAGCAGTTACATAAAAACGCAGACTTACTCCTAAGCTTCACTACGCAAACGACCACAGATGATTTGCAGCAAATGCAACAATGTCAATTACATTTAATGATGGGAGATTCGTCGCTTTCAACTTCACACACACCAAGATATGCTACAGATTTATCTTGCCATAACGAAATTAATAAAAAAAAAAAAGAACTAATACAGCAGGTTGAAACTATCCTTCCGTCAGACGAAAACCACACAGACAATATGGCTCTCCCATTATCGCTGAACGAGCTCTCCTGTAATTTCCTGATAATTTACATAAATTTCCAATAAAGCGGAAAATGTTATCGTTAGGCCCAAATTAATTTAAAAACTAGCGAGACAAAATGGGACTGAATATTCACCATGAAATACTTAACTACAATAATTTGTTTAAAAACATGTTATATTTAAAACAAAATACAGTATATACTAGTCACTACAAAATAATCAGGTCATGCATGAATCTGATTCCTCAGCATTGTAATTGTCGCCACAGCACAGGGAAGATTATCGTCTAGTCTAGATGATATTTCCATTCCTCATAACCATATATTTTTTTTGTAACGACTAAAAACAGTACCAGTGCTGAGTTAATATAGAAGACGTTCTTATACAAAGCGGCCATCTTACTTATCATAAACTCACTGCTCAATAAAGTTCATGATAAACGCTGATTCACTACTGTTGTCTATGGTTCGGGACCTAGCTAATTAATATATATTTTTTTTTTCTTTTTTCGAACTACAACTGTGAGAATTACCATCCTTGAAAGTTGCCGTCAAAACACATCCTACTACTTACTTTATTAGCCGCAGTACATTCCATGACACGACGCAACAAATCAGCCGTTGTACTACTTGCAGGTAATCATGACAAGTTGACCTCAATGTCATAACTTGCACAACTGTTATAGTACTCTAACCTTTAAAAATTCATCCGCACACATACCTGATTTGTCCACAATTTCAACCAAAATCCATTGCAAATCATTCTTGATTCATTCACTGATATCTAACACTTATCACCACATTTTAGTATCGGCACTGACGGTCAACACCCATCAATCTTCGAACCGCTCCATCATTCAGCAATAAAAAGTGCGATAAGAAAAAGCACCACAAATAATCATCATAATGTTTACCAATTTTACCAGCCTCCTGTGATCTGGTGTTATCAAGTATTCAGCAACATGCATAAAATGACCGACACAAAATAAGACTTAAAATTCATTTAACAAGTACTGAAAAGCTTATTTATAAAGTAAATTTTAAAGTGTAAGCAATATTCAGTTCCTCCGATGATTAAAACACGCGAACAAGAAAACTGACAGAATCTCCATCTAAAATGATGATAGAGTTTTCCACCGGCCTCTTAATAAAAACTTGACTACAGAGTTATAATTCGCCTTAGTTGAATGACGTCTCGTAACAAACAAAGGAGGAAACTGGACTCTATATTTAATCGATGAAAAACCACAGACAAAAATTCACCTAACAGGACGCATTCTCAATTTCTTAGAACGTTGAAGCATTCTCGACAAATACAGAAAATATAACTTATTTTCACATTAATATTTTCAAAATGCAACTTTCATAAACGTGGTTTCCATACATATATGCACTGTATATGATACTCTATATTGACGTCAACAGGAATATCACATATGAGAAAATTTCTATTAGTAAACATAATAAGCTTCAAAAATTCACGTCTGACATCCCCAGATAAACCAAAATAAACATTTTATGCTTCATTGCATAAGTATTGTATGTATCGTTACCTAAAAGACGACAAGTATATTCGAACAGCGATATATAACTTCCGTATATATTTAATAACTGGAATTCAAGAAAATCAGATACATCATGAACAGGAGAAAGCGGATAGAGTGGGGAAGTACTGTAAGTTAACAAGCATTTAGAGAGAGAGAGAGAGAGAGAGAGAGAGAGAGAGAGAGAGAGAGAGAGAGAGAGAGAGAGAGAGCAAGCACTGGGTTTCACTTTCCCTGCCACAACTTTCATTCAAGATCAATATGTTCATCAATTTTACTCGTCATAAATTATACCACCGGAGCCAATATGACACGATTAGGAACATCATGCTAATGAACATTAAATATTGACCCAAAACGATCTTTCTCCCATAAAAGAACGAGAACGATATTCCGACCACAGATTTTCCAACTTCTATTTCATGCTGAAGCTCTTGTATAATGCACATGAAGTGTGTATTGAAGGCCCATAAAAAAAATACACGAATAAAAAACGTTGTTGCCTTATTACTGCATTGCTTATGTACACCACTGAAGAGGTAATGTGAGGTAGCTACGTATCAATGACCTAGTTTTTGGAACGTACCATGTAATCAATATATCTACTGCCCTTCCTCTCTCACGGGCAAATATGAATACATTATCATTAGAAAACTTAAGAGTGAAGTTATTAATACTATATCTATCCAAAAGCAATAGCATACGTAAAAACAAACATCATAACAGAAAAACATCAATGTGTTTTAGGACAGCGTACTGCAAACACTTATCCCGTTTTTAATCGTGGTTATGTTCCAGCCGCCTACATGTTTCTGTTAGCTGGTAAGTGCCAAAGCACATGTACAGATGACAAAGGTGAGGTAAAAGTAAATCTAATAATTTCATTACGGAATTCTACTTCACTTTGGGTAAAGGTAAATCCCGTAATTCCATTACACAATACTACTTCGCTTTGAAGACTTAACGACAGCCTAACTGAATCCGAAAATAGAATAGACACTGCGCAAGTTTCTTATTATTGAGAGAAAGTGAAAAAAAAAAATAATCAGGACAGAATGATGTTAAAAGAAAATAGGAATAATTTACACAACCTTGTGTAAAAACTAACGGTAACTTTACACTAGGAAATTATTCTCTCCTCACAAGCCAAATAGCTATGAATAATAAATGACAGAACGAGAGTGAGAAAAGGCAAAAATATCAATAATTTACACGATAATGCTGACATTCTAAATACCTGATGCAAATCGGCTTTTCATATGGATTAAATTGAAACGCCAATTCATGAGCCGCAAACACAACGGCCACATCCAAAACAGAGCTCTGCGCATTAATTTCCCCTTTAAAAAATAAATACCTTTACTCAGCAACTCACCTGAAACAACGATCAATCATCGTAACATCAGCGCCTGACAATTCCGAAGACGATTATGTAATGTCGCCATTTGCCTTAAACACACAAACCATTATGTTCAATGGAACACCAAGCTTATATTAACAGCACGATTACGCTTAATAAACAAACATAAACATGCACTCTTTCACTTTTATTTCCATACAGCATTTAAAAAAAAAAAAAACCTTCCGATATGTTTGCACCAAAAATAAAACAGGAGGGCCTTCCAAACAACAGCTTTATTCACGTGAAGGAGAGCTCACGCGTTAAGATAAAAAAGTGGATATAAAGTGACATTTTCCGGTCTCCTGTTCATTGTTTGGTCTATTCTCGGCCCACTCTGCCAAAGAAGACGCTCTGTAAGGCAGCATCTCGGAGGAAAAAATTTAATATCAGTATATTCAGTAAGTATTACTAATCCCGTTTTCACCGGTGCAGTCGCCTCAGAACTGCTTTCGGCTGAATACATTACATCTCCCATTTTACATTTCTGTTTTCCACTATCTATTTCAACGTTAAGTCACATATCTCCTATCCGATTCTTGCCTTAAAAGGGCAGCCAGTGGAAAATATCCTCGAGTACCGGCGTCATTCTCTCATCTTGGCGGTAGACCGTTCATTAGTCTTTCAGCTCCAATCTTAATATTTTACATTTTTTCCAGTTGGTAATTAGTATAAGACCTACTGGATCGAATTACAATACTCTAATCGGTTAAAAAGCTATGAATGAGCATCTTATAATAGCATGTTCGTTTAAGCTTTTCTTTGAAAGATTAATGTCCCAGCCACTTCCACCATTTACTGAATTGGACACAATGATTATAATATTATTATCTCGGAAGCTGATGCTGTAAGAGTCACGCAACCGCTTATGATCACCCTTTCTGCCTGCAACTAAACATTTATTCTTTTCATCAACTGGTTTCAACTCTTACATTTTCATTCATTTCTCATAACCTATCATCTGACACCTTTTCTCTTCTGTATTTTCTACACTGCTTAATGTTAAGTAACATTGTAAATCGTCGGCGAAAAGATTAAGACTACATTAAGGTTCTTAGTGTGTGGTAACTCAAATATGTAAAAACAAATTAGGACTGGGCACAGCATACCACCTCTAGAAATCGTTCCAGCGGTCGTAAATTCGAAAAAGTTCTAGGTATTTATACAAAATATATTCTACTTTCAAGATGGTTTTTCAGATATCAGTACTTCACTTTCTAGCCCGATAGTTTTCAGATCTTCGAACAATAACTACAGTGCCGAAAGCTGCGGTAAGGACAAGCAAAATTAAATCTCCATACTTCTTGCTTTCTAATTAATAGTACCATAAAACTATATAACATAAAATTGCCCGTTTGACAGACTAAAAACTATGGATAACCAGTAAAAATGTGCAAAAGATGTTTAAAACCGAGGAGATAAAATAAACGTATACTTAAATTACAAATATTATTAACGAAAGAACCCCATTCACAACAGCAAAAATAACGGCTAACACTGGAGCCAACGTAGACTCCCTCTCTTGTCACCGTAAATATGGTCATGTCAACAACGATTCTCGTTCAAAATGAACCAGGTAAATATCAAACCAGTGTGCACGCCCAAAACACACACGCACTGAAATGTGGGCATGCATGCAGCTTGTAACAGTCTTCATATATCACTTAGCACCAACGGCCTCCACAGCCATTTCATCAACAATCCATTTACATGCAAAGGCGCCTGCGGTACCTACATCAATATCAGACACAAAAAGGATAACATACGCATAACATGATAACATATATATATATATATACAGGGCAAAAGTATGGGGGAAAATTGCACAGTCCTGAGATGACTTGGTTGTGGAGATACGTGAAGCAACTTATATATATATATATATATATATATATATATATATATATATATATATATATATATATATATATATATATATATATATATATATATATATATATATATATATTTATATATATATATATATATATACATACATATATATATATATATATATATATATATACTATATATATATATATATATATATATATATATATATATAAAGAAACTTGATAATATTTTCATTTTCTAATATATATTTATATATATTTTTTGTTTATTGATTTGTTTATATACTTGATAATTAATATATCTATTTGTTTATTTATTCATTTATTTATCTATTTATTTATTCATTTAGGCCCCTACCTATAAATTTATGTATTTATTTATTTATTTGATATTAGTTAACCAGATCACTGAGTTAAATTAATAGTTAAAAAATAAAAAAAGTTTATGTCACTGTTTGTCATGGGCCCCAGACTTTTATAAACAAAATCATGGAGCAAAGATGCTCAAGGGGCCCATAAATCCCTAACAAATACATTAATTTATTGAACCGCTTAGGCCGGGGAGCTAACTACAGTTTATAGCTTAGGAAGCCCTTTATTCTTATCTCACCTAATTCGTATTGTAATTTGCAAATGCTCATTTCTGTTAGATGAGAAATTTTCATAGAGCGTCTGAGTTTATAAAAATATTTGGGAATCTTTCGCATACAATCATTGTAAACAAATTTAGCTCTTGGCCAACCTTTGGTGACTTGGTATAAAACATCTGTGGTAACGGAATCGAATAGCAACAAACTGCGCTGTAGCCTGCCTACATGTTTTGAACCTGCTGTCAACTTTGGTTCCCTGCTCCATACGTTGGGTTAGAAGATAAGTGTTGTTCACAGTGATATGTCTACCTGAGATCACTCGATTTACTATAACTTAGTGGTAACGGAATCCGAAAGCAACAAACTACGCTTTAGCCTATATGCTTAGAAGGCTGTTGTGCATGACTTCCTGTTGCATCCATTAGCAAGGACAGTTCAGGTCAGAAGACAATTGTGTTATTCATTGTGAATTAGTGATAAGTCGACGTGAGATCACGGGATTTACTCTAACCACGTCTAAGCCTACTCATCTTGTAAGGTAACTTATAATGTTATGATTTATGTCATTATCCGGTATCGTCCTATTGTTTCCACTATAGCCTATGTTTGATGAATCTGAAGTTGTGAAAAATTTATAACTGAAATTCCTGATTAACGTTAAATAGGCTTCAGCTTCTATTGAAACTAGCCCAGTGATTTGGCATGTATGCCTATAGTTTATGTAATGAAATAATGATATTCCTCATGTACATATGCAAGCATACACAAACACACACACATACAGATACATACATACGTACGTACGTACATACATAGCCTACATAGGCTACAAACATAGCCTACGTACAAACATATTACCAAAAAAATAAGAAATATGTAAAAATATAAGAAAATATATATTATAAAACAACATACTTTGATTTTAAAGACAATTATTTTGAAGAAACGATAAAATGCATACTAGTGGAAGGTGCCAAATGTATTTTAAATGGCAAGAATATTAGGCTTACAGGGCGAGGGCCTAAAGTAATAGCCTAATTAATTAAGCTCTCTATTCTTTGGCAAGTAGTCAACGAAAACGATCATTTTGGCACACAAAATATTGAAGGTTGTGGCACTATATAACTAGCCCATTGGCAAGTTTTGGCAATACATTAAAAACTTGATTACTTCACAGTTCACATAGGTTAACTTTAAGTACATAACAAGTTTTTTTTTTTTTTTTTTATAGTAACCAACCCCTCATGCTACTACAATATTTTGCATAGCCTACGGTACAGCCAGACGCAGACCAAGAAAAAAATGCAGTCTCTTAAAGTTTAAATCTCTCTCTCTCTCTCTCTCTCTCTCTCTCTCTCTCTCTCTCTCTCAGACTTGCACACGCACACCCACCCAGACACTATTGACTCACACATACGCACACGGCACACCCTCCCAGACACTCACACACACACACACACACACACACACAATGGGACATGATTAGAGAAACTAAACAATATAATACTTTTTGATAGTGTTGGAAATGAGATCACCTGGGTAGAGGCGATTTTATTGGTATCTCATCTGCTAATATTTGCCAGATATCACAATGTATTTTTTTAATAACTTTACTGTGCCTGAACTAAATATTCAGCCATACATACATATGTCTGTATATATAACAATATATATATATATATATATATATATATATATATATATATATATATATATATATATATATATATATATATATATATATATATATATATATATATATATATATATGTTATATGTTATATATATTTATTATGTTTACAATAAATCATCAAGAAAACAGTTCAGAGATAAAATTTCTCCAAATCCTGTATAATAATGGTAGCCTGGCCCTAGAGCAGTTGTAGTGTGACATTCTTCATTACTAAGCTATAATAGGCAATGTCATCATGTTGCAGGTGTGCAGAGTCGCAGACGTGTTCATCTTGTGCATAGTCAGCATGTGTGCCTACGTGCATAAGTCAGGCTTTCAGAAACGTAAGGAGCGAAAGGAGAGAAAAGAAAGGGAAGCTAAAGGGCTCCAACCAATAATTCAGTTCTTAAAAAGTGCTGAATCGGATGAATGCCCCAAAGCTAAAGAGGGCGATGAGTTAGCCATAGCGTCTACAAACAAGTCAGACACAACAGCTGACCTTCAATCTGATAAACATGACCCAGGTTCTAGCTCAGTTGTCACAGTTGATTTAGATATTGATTCAGTCTTTCAGTTACAATCATCTGAAGAGGCTGCAGTTGATATTGTTAGTGAAAGTATTCAAGATCAAGCTCAAACTCAGCAAGTAGATTTAGCAGATGTTGGATTATGGCCAGACCATATCACAGACAATTTGCGACAAAATATAGTATCATTAGGTGTACCAAAGGCCGAAGTAATGTTACAGATTATTAAAATGATTCCTAAAGACATGAAAGGTAATTCTTTCTCCGATATGTTTCTTTACTCTAGCTCAGCAAACAACAGAGAGAAACATTACCGTGACTGGCTTGTTTGGAGTAAGGAAAAGAAAGCTATGTTCTGTTTTCCATGCTTACTATTTTCTACAGAAAAAAATCTAAGTCATCGTAGTTTATTGGCCAGGAAAGAAGGCTTTTCGCCATATGTACAGAAGTGGAAAAAACTTTACGTTAGGCTTCCTGAGCATGAAAATAGTGTGGTTCATAAAATAAGTTATTGCAAATGGAAAGAGTTAGACCTATCACTCGGTGGACATGGGGTAGACCATGAACTTCAAAAACAGATAATGAATGAAACAGAGGAGTGGAGAGCAATTTTAATGAGACTATTGGATGTTACCTTGCACTGTGCCTCAAGAGGCCTGCCATTTCAGGAGACAACAATGTAATAGGGGATCCACGAAATGGCAATTTTCTGGGAATTCTAGAGCTTTTAGGTAAATATGACAGAATCACTCACGAACATTTAGCAAAGGTAAAAAAGGCTCAAACTGAGGGCAAGACTATGCAAGGTCAAGCTCATTACTTATCATGGCAGAGTCAGAATGAATTTATTGAACTATGTGCTAAGAAAGTTCTAAGCTCAATACTTGATGAAAGACAGCAAGCCATCTACTACTCAATAATCGTAGATTCAACTCCAGATGTGGCACACCTTGAGCAAAATGTTTTAATTCTGAGGTTTTTAACTAAAGATGATCACTCAGATATGTTTGAGATTCATGAAAGATTCATAGAGTTCATAATGTTTCATAAGAAAACTGGAGAAGATATAGGAGATATGGTGCTTTCCAGGTTAGATCATTATAAGATACCTTTCAGTGATTGTCGAGGGCAGGGGTATGATAATGGGTCAAACATGTCAGGAAAAGTGAAAGGTGTTCAAGCACGTCTGCATAAGAAAAATAATCTAGCAGAGTTTTCCCCTTGTGGTGCTCATACACTTAATTTAACAGGAGTTCATGCAGCTGCACTATGTCCAGAGACTGTCACATTCTTTGGTTGTGTTCAGCGCCTTTATGTGTTCTTTAGTGGTAGTCCAGCAAGATGGAAAATTTTAAAAGAGGAAATTCCTTCTTCACTTCACTCACAGTCTGACACCCGTTGGAGTGCACGTGTGGATGCTGTTCGTCCAGTTTCAACTCACTTGCCAGGTATTCTTACTGCCTTAGACAAATCACTTGATAATTCTTGTATGACTCATGAAATGCGGGCAGAAGTTAGGTCTTTGAAATTGTATTTCACATCATATTCTGCTATTGTTTTAGCTGCATTTTGGTTTAAAGTTCTTTCAAGCATTGATTTACGAAATAAGATCATCCAGTCTCGTGGAATATCACTTGAATCAGAAATGTCTCTCATCTCTGACCTATGTGCAGAACTCAGGCAGCTACGAGACAAGTGGGCTGACATATTATCAGAGGCACATCATGTTGCTACTTCCATGGGCATTATGCCAAGATTTCCAGGAAGAGAGGGAAAAAAACGTAAAAGATTTCATGATGAGGCACTGGATGAAGGTGTAGAGATGACTAAAGAATCAGATGAGGAATCAGATTTCAGAATTAATGTTTTCTATTGTACTTTAGATTATATTGTCACTGACATGGATCAGAGATTCCAAGCAGTAAAGGGCATATGTGACACTTTCAAGGCAATCCTTAAGTATGTTTCTTTGAGTGAAGCTGAGCTAGAAGATGCTTCAAAATGCCTGGTTCAAAAATATTCTTTAGATCTGTCATGTAATTTTGTTAGTGAAATGCTGCATCTAAAGAAAATATTTAGATCTACTTTCCATTCAGAACAAGAACTAACTCCCCTTAACTTACTGAATGAAATATACTGCAAAAAGCTTCAACCAGTTTTTAGTGAAATATGCATAGCCTTACGTATATTCTGTACATTGCCTGTCACAGTTGCCGAAGCTGAACGCAGCTTCAGTAAACTGTCTAATATAAAAACATTTAAAAGAGCAACCATGGGCCAGGAACGCTTGTCACATTTGGCACTCTTGTCCATTGAGAATAAATTGGCTAGATCTGTTGATTATACCTCAGTCATCAGTGATTTTGCCAGAAAGAAGGCAAGAAAAGCAAAACTGATCTAATTAGTTATGAAGTTTTACTGTTTCTGCACAATTGCATGATTACTTAATAAAAATAGTTTAAAAAGTCTTCATGCCTAGTCTTTCAGTATTCCTGAATTATCCTTTCAATAAAAAAAAATATGGTACTTATTTAGTTACTAGCCTTGTGTTCAGACATCAGTTGAGATAATTTGATATATTCTATTCATCTTGTAAGCTATATTATTATGATTATTATTATTATTAATTTTATTTATATTTTTCATTGAAATCGGAGTTCAGCAGTCTCCCGATAACTCCCAGTTTGTATTTTAATATTTTTGATAGATTACTTTTTACATTTTTTATTTTCCATTATTATTATTATTATTATTATTATTATTATTATTATTATTATTATTATTATTATTATTATTATTAACATCATTATTATTGTTCATTTATTTATTGTTTTTTTTAATGTGGGAAGGGCCCAGAATTTATGCCAGTACCGGGGCCTGAAAGGGTGATGCTTGGGCCCTGTATATATATATATATATATATATATATATATATATATATATATATATATATATTAAATTATATATCAAATATATATAAATATATATATATATATATATATATATATATATATATATATATATATATATATATATATATATATATATACAGTATATATATATATAAATTGGAATTTTTGTTTGGCTTTGTTATAAAGGAAATGTTTTCTGAATGTGTACACGTTTGTGTGTCATTATTTATAATACTATATATATATATATATATATATATATATATATATATATATATATATATATATATATATATATATATATATATATATATATTTAGAGAGAGAGAGAGAGAGAGAGAGAGAGAGAGAGAGAGAGAGAGAGAGAGAGAGAATGATACATATTATAAATGAAAAATATACATAATGTATTATATATATGTATATATATATATATATATATATATAGATATATATATATATATATATATATATATATATATATATATATATATATAGATATCTATATATATACATATATATGTATATGTATATATATATATATATATATATATATATATATATATATATATATATATATATATATATATATATATATATTATAG
>NC_089769.1:20679583-20794583 GCF_040412425.1 Macrobrachium rosenbergii | reverse complement strand
CCGTGATTAATTAAGGTTAGTACCACTGAGAAATAAATAATCAACTCTAGGAATATCAATTTTTAATAAGTTGGGGGTGTGGTACGCCCTACTGGTTCCTTTTCGGTTTTTAAAATGATTAAACTTGTTTCTGACTGAGTTTTTTCTTATACAACTTGAACTTAACATGGCCTGAAAACTTTATTACAACTTTGCATAAATACTTCACCTCATTTTAACAAAGCATGTAGAAATGTATTCTAGTCACAAAAGCACGAACCCACCATCAACGTTCTCCCAACGCAAGTGAGTGGCCAGCATCCCTTTTTTCTGCTTAGAACTTAAACCGAGGCCCACTTCCACCCATCTCGCTCGAAAGAGAACCTACATTCAAGAGCAATTTCGGGGCATTTACCCTAAGCAAATGGAATCCTCAAAAAATATTTGTGGTTGATAGGACTTTATTTGACAGAGGCCTTCATCGCAACAGCTTCAGACTTTTTCTTTCATTTGCATTCAGTATATATATATATATATATATATATATATATATATATATATATATATATATATATATATATATATATATATATATATATATATATATACACCTTGAGTGGAAGAATGGTACAGTTTTCCAGTTACTAATCAAGGGGTGCGGTTGGTTGCTAACCACAAGCCTTTTCTTGACACAATGTATGTGTATGTGTACGTAGGCCTATATATATGTATATATATATATATATATATATATATATATATATATATATATATCTATATATATATATTATTTACATAAGTATAATTTTCAATATATATACATATATACATATATATATATATATATTATATATATATATATATATATATATATATATATATATATATATATATATATATATATATATGCTCAAGCTCAATAAACTGATAAAAAACTAGAATACAAAAGCGCTTTGAAGACATAACGCAATGGAATTATATGAAGCCAAAGGCGGGCAACATGAATAATCGGCACTTTCCCCTGCCCATCATTGGCTTCCAGGACATACTATTAGCCTCCCGAGCCAAGCGTAAAAGCCGCGTCCGTAGTAAACCATCGTAATTGCCATTCAACGTCATTAGGGGTCGTTCGACGTGTTGGAGGGTGCCATATGGTGCCACATCATTAAATGACTGGCGCGGGGGGGAAGCACCGAAAGCCGCCTTCAAACCGCAAAACTCTTCTCCAATTAAAGTTATCGCCTGAAGGGAGTGAAAAGAACATTTATCAATTCAACCGGTCATAAACGCCTCCCGGTTTCACTTTTAATGGACCCTTTCCAAGGAACGTCAACATCCACGTGTTACAAAGGAACGTAGAGTCGACGAGGAACGCATTCGTTCAACGGTCTGAGTCGTGGAAACTGGATGAAGTTAAGTGTACCTTAGTTTAACCAGACCACTGAGCTGATTAACAGCTCTCCTAGGGCTGGCCCGAAGGATTAGACTTGCTTTACGTGGCTAAGAACCAATTGGTTACCTAGCAACGGGACCTACAGCTTATTGTGGAATCCGAACCACATTATACCGAGACATGAATTTCTATCACCAGAAATAAATTCCTCTAATTCTTCACTGGAAACTGGATGAGCTTCCGTCCTGCTGAATGAGTGCCCGTTTCAAGTGATCATACTCAGTTACCTTAGGGCATTATATGGCTAATGTTGCGCACAAACTGAAGGAATTTGCAAGAAGTTTAGTAAAATCATTGACTGAAGATCATTCCAAATGATACAGGAAAACGTACGTATTATGTGTTTAAGTACTGATTTATTCATACATTTATAAAAATACGTATAAATCAAATTACAAAACTTTTTTAATCCCAAATTTCCGGTCATATTTGCACTAGCTGAAACTTGCTTTTAACACGTCACATTTAATTGCCACCTGTGTGTGTGTGTGTGTGTGTGTGTGTGTGTGTGTGTGTGTGTGTGAGAGAGAGAGAGAGAGAGAGAGAGAGAGAGAGAGAGAGAGAGAGAGAGAGAGAGAGAGAAACACTAATTTTTTAAATAATTCATTAAATGTCAAAGCAGGCAATGGTAATTAAGCCTTTCCTTTGTCAATTCACATGAAAGGTTGAAGATGCTCAAATTTCATGGGGAATTCCTTCTTTAATTTTTTTAGGTACGAAAAACGTATAACATTTATCATTGGTATCACTGCTATCATCAGCTTTGCAAAGAAAGCTCAATGTTTTCCGAATTAAAAAAAAAAAAAAAAAAAAAACTTTCATTTTCGTAACGCCTGAGTAAGACTCAGTCGGCTAAAACTGAACGCTACACACCGCAGGGACTTGGCAATTTAGAATATAATCACTTATAAGATTTTTTTTTATTATAATAAGGATTTCGAAGGGTTAAATAAAATTTTAAACTTTTGTGAATAATAATAATAATAATAATAATAATAATATAATAATAATAATAATAATAATAATAATAATAATAATTTGAAAGACGACTTTCATTAAAAGATATTTTATTGCACAAATTTTGCTGACGCAGTCATTGCTCTCTAGCGAATTACAATAACGGCCTATTTCGCTTTATATCTTAAACAGGGATATTAAAAAATTGCCTTTGACTTCTAAAACAAAGTAGTACAAAAACACAGCAGTTTTCCCATAAATCTGAGAAAAAGAAAACAGTGCTCCTGAGTCATCAACACAGCATCTCTTGGGGTAGGATACAATAAACGACTCTCTCTCTCTCTCTCTCTCTCTCTCTCCCTTACAACAGGGAATATCAATATTTCTCTTACAGTTCCTTCTCATCATCGTTATCTTTTATGGGCAGTATTAAAGAGGCCTTTCCCATTCGCTTTCCCCTTTCACTTTCCTTCGTGATAATTCTCGCATCAGCAGAGCAAAGGATTAGAGAGAGAGAGAGAGAGAGAGAGAGAGAGAGAGAGAGAGAGAGAGAGAGAGAGAGAGAGAGAGAGAGAGTGGGGTAGAAACTCCACCAAAGTGGCATCGTATCAAATGAGGCAGCGTGATCACCAATCTCTCTCTCTCTCTCTCTCTCTCTCTCTCTCTCTCTCTCTCTCTCGTGAAATAAGATCATCGTAATTGAGGCTGAAATATGGATCACTTTCGCTGAAAACATTTTTCAAGAGGCAGCAACGACGGCTCCTCTCATTCGAATGGCGGGGAGAACAGGCACCTACAGACATCTCTGAAGGGAGGAAACTGACGCTCTTCTTCGCAGCAGAATGAGGAATCTTGACCTCCGACTGGGCAAAGCAGCTGCAAGTGACAAGAGACAGCAAATGAGAAATCGCAGGACGCTTGACCGACACGCCTTCACGCTGTACACCGCAAACATTTGCTCATTATGTACTTTTATGAGACCATAATTCCTCAGATTTGGTCCAACATACATGCAATTCTATTCTATTTAGTCATGATCCAATTTGCTAACAATTATTCAAGGAGTGTCTAACATCAACCATATTTCTAAGTTAAAGTTGAGATGTTTAGTCATATTTTAAAGTTGAGATGTTTAGTCATATTTTCCTAAGTAATTGATTAGGCAATAATGTTTTTAATGTAAATTTCAACACTTCTCCACCCATGTTTCTCAAGTTCTTCAGCTCTGTGAAACTGATTCTAAAGTTCTCCTCATCACAGAGATACTTTCAGTTATCTTTAAACCTGTAATGGCCAAAGGAAAGGATTAAGGCAAATAAGCAAATGTCCAACTTGCTGAGTCACCAACAGCAGAGAATACTTAAATGATCACATCAAAAAGAGGAAGGTGGGTGGGTCACCTCACCGCACTCAAAGGTGAATCATACAAGTTAGTCGAAGCCAAAAAACACTGCTCACGAACACGAAAGCTCTACATGCCCGCACAGCCGACCTTCGCATGTTTTACATGGTTAGAAATTTATATAAACAATGTCATTCCCATAAGCAATTCAAGTAATCTTTACGTATAAAGAGAGGCGAAAACCTCTGTCAGAAATTCTTAGGCCTCAATACACTTCACTACACTATGTATCATTGAAAGGAAAAAAAAAAAACTATTGCAACGTGAGTTCTCGTCACAAAGCACAAAATCGTCTTATAAAACAGAAAAGACTGTGAATAAAGAGATTACACAAATTTTATGAAATAAGAAACGCTTCATAAATCATGCGAATTGCAAGAATGCGGAAAATAGTTTTAGTACTTCCGTCGCCTTATAGAGCTAAAATATAATTTGTAAGTCACGTTACACTAACATGGTACGAAGTTGCATTAGCAAAAGAATCAGCAATCTGTACAGGGAATTAGCTTGGGAGGAAGCACTTAAAACCAGAGGTGTAAAAAAATCACCTTATTCTTGCCTGCACTAAAAGTGTTTGTTTTAACTAAGTATAGTCTTTCAATACAACCACAAAGGTCCGTATTATATGCCACCACCAATCTCCCATTACACGACATCATTTTAAACAGTTCCACTGTAACCTCATTGACCCGACTTCACCATGGGGGAAAGGTTTTAAATTACAGTTTCTATAAGCTACACACACACGTGCGTGGGCTTTTCGTTTTATATATCAAAATATAACAATGTTGTTAAACATGATTTTTTAACCCCAGCAATCCCAACCTACCACACCCAGCAGCAAGGAGGTGAAATGACTATCTACTCTTTCAGACCTTTCACTTGATATACAGCGATTACCATTTTACGCATTCCCATTTTGAAAAACCGTAACAGAAAAATGTCAACATTTTAACGCTGACCTTGACCTTGCCCTTCCTCTGAGCATCCGAACTCTGTCCTTAGGCTTACACCCACGGGCAAATGATAGGGGTGAACAGTAGAAGGTGTCAAGTCAATTCCTTTCCCAATATGGAGTGTGAGCTGGTTTTACCTATGTGAGTGAGGGCCGGTGGACTTTTGAATTTGACCTTATTCTATGATATCCAAGTTAAAGTTCAAAGATTCTCAAAATTTAGGAGAAAATGCCCAGGCCTTAATTGAATTTTGTAATAGGCTACGCCTATGATATAATTATAGAAGTAAAAACTTTCTGCTTTGGTATCGTCAATCCCAATGAAATTATCAATAGTGATACAATCAATACAAATATAAGGCACTACAATTTAGTTTGACAATAAAATATAGTTAGAGAGAGAGAGAGAGAGAGAGAGAGAGAGAGAGAGAGAGAGAGAGAGAGAGAGAGAGAGACTTTTGGTCAAGGTCCAACAAATATTGTACTACAAAAAACCTAAATCCAAAGAAGAAACGATCTCTTTCTTTGATAAAGATTACCAAAACTTAGAACCTGTCAAAAGAAAGTGACAAAAACCTCCTCAACTATGTGTAAACATTCACCGGCAAATGATTTTACATCAACAAAATCCGTCTACACAGCTAATATTCAGTGGCTGAACAGAACAATATATATGAAAAGCAAATCTAGAACTTGATTAGATTTGATTTTGAATGTTTTGTCTGATGGGAAAAATTCTTCATAGACCTGGCAGAAAAAATACCAAGCACTAACGCTATGGTAGTTGGGAGATAGATAGATATATGGAGACAGAACGAAGAATGTTTTTACGTTAAACAACATGATATAAATATATATGAGTCTTGATAAAAATATGTCTTAAAATTTACAGGAAAACTGTTTTCAATATAACATATATTAAAATTCTGTTTTGAGCACTTGTCAAAAATCATATTTTACAGTGAACAGTTAACCATTATATTATCCATAGATCTCGTGCAGTTCCATCTTTCCTCGTCATTAACATCAGGTTGTCGAGCTAAAACTGTTAGATTCAATTCTCCTCTTTCCCCTTAACTAACAAGTCTGATCACTTGGGCCTCCATAGACACGGGTTCTACTATTGCTTTTAATCACTTATTATCCTCTTTTTACATTCATGTTATGTCCCTAACATGCCTCAAGCGCCAAATGACATCTCAATCATAAGCACTCTACTACAACTGCAATGTCATGACAGTTTACTATTACACACCTAACACATTCCAACGTTTCTAAATTATACTAAACTATGTCTTCGTTACTATCATATTACATACGTTAACCTGTTTTCTAATCTGTTCGTGCTTACAGTTTTACAATCACGGGAACACCACTTCTACCCAATATCTATCTAACTACCTTACCTTACGATACACTTACACTGGCATGTGCGGGTTTGCATGAATATGTACACAAGAATAATAATCTACAGAAAACAAAAAGCTGGTAATTCATACGTGCACCTGGGTGAGCGACAGAAATCATCCTGAAAAGGTACTTTTACAACAAAAGAATCTGAGCTTTAGTCCGCAAATCCACACCGAATACCGCGTAAATCCTATTCCTCTGATAAACCCCTCTGATAAACCCGGCCTGGCTTTAGCCTTCATTGTAAAAACTGAACACATTCTGTACTCGGGTAGCGATAACGCCTTAAGCTTAACTGGTTGTGGTATTGACCACAAGGCAAGAAAGCGTCAAAGGGTGGAAATTTTAACCTTTCCACATTAATCATGAAATAAAAGATATTTCCATAACAGAGATGTTCACTAAAACTTATTTCTTCGTCATTAGTCTAAAAAACACATGAACACGGCATTTAAAACACGTTACCTCCTCCCTTTCCCGAGCCGTGCGATGCTTCAGGGGCTTACCTGTTAAATGAAAAAGAAAATCAAATTAAGACAAACAAACATTTTGAAATCTCTCTCTCTCATATATATATATTATATATATATATATATATATATATTTAATATATATATATATACATATATATATATATATAAAAAATAAAACATTTAGGGATATTTCAGCCTGACTGAGACAAAATTGTTTTGTCCCACAAACCTTAACGTCCGTTGGAGAACGGGATAGGTAAGTTAGGCCTTTACCCTAAAAATTTCCCTATCAGCCTTAAGAATAGGTGGTCCTAAGGTCCCTTTTTTCCTTCCTACCTGTCTCTTGGCGATGTTTTTAACAAAACGTGGACACCTGGGGTGTCTGTTTTTGACCTAGGCTCAAAGGGAACCAGAGAGAACCAAGCTTCCACGTCAGTTGGACCTCTTCCCCTTTCTTTGTCTATTATTCTATTAGTGATGAAGAAACAATTGCAAGAACTCCACGTCGGTCGTTGATGCGCCGTTCGTCCTAAATAAAAAGAAAACTTCGCCCAAAATCAGCCACCATTAAGACAAAGATTAAGCGTTATTATGTTGTTAGCTTCAACCCCATTATTCCAGTAAAATACCTAGGATTTAGGGTAAGCAAACTCAGGTTAAATCTCGATGCTTTTGTATGCCTCTCCGAATGTTTGGAAGAACATTGCGTTTAAAATCAAATTCATCTCAAATATTCTTTGTTAAGGTTAATAACCCTCTGGCGACCTTTGGCTAATTAACGTCTGTCTTTGAGGTTAACTTTTGGCTCAGGTTACTGTAATCTTGGTTTGCTAAAATTTACTAAATTGAATAATGCATGATCAACCAAGACTCTCACACGTAACAATATATATATATATATATATATATATATATATATATATATATATATATATATATATATATATATATATATATATACTTATAACTGCTGAATCTAGAGTTTACACTTACGATGAAAACTGACATTTTAGCAACTTCATATATCTGCAAAAAAGGCTCATCAACTATGCATTGGCCCCTTTCAGAGGTTGTCATACCTCTATCTTGGGGGCACCTTAACGCTTCCTTGGACACTAAAACACCCTGTGCAAAAACCACCTCGTCCACCACCAGCCAGGCGACACTTCGTCTCCACCTTCCTCTCAAACTTCCGAATTATTCGCACTTGCAAAGCCTTAACGTCCTACCTTATCTTTACTTTAACCCACCCAGAAACTATAATTCATCTTTTTACCTGAACCAAACTTTTAACCAGTTCTTAGTAGTTCAATTGCTTTTGAGCATTTTCAACATTCAAACTATGCACGAATTCTTCTCAACATCCTTGTCACTTCTTCCTCTCTTTTTACCTTCTATCTCCACACTTTGCTTCCACAAGGGAGAGCTGGCTCACCAATCTCTTTATGCATGTGCCAACTTCCATGAGACTGTGACTTACCCTTTCTTTCACGTCACTATTACCGATTATAAATGCCCCCTCTTGTTTATCAAACAGAAAAATTGCAATATTTGTTTAACCACCGATATTGGTATTTATTCTACACCAATGACTGAGGACAAAATAACTCTCCTCTTGAATGTAATCTTCATGTATTGCTAAAGATGCAATGAAAATCCTTAAGCTTTCCGAGGACTACTGTCCTTATCTGGAGATTTATGAGGACAGTAGTCCAAGAACATCGTCTAATTTTATCCTCACATTTAAGGAACGTGACTGTTCTTCACGGTCTTCACCATTCTGAACATTATTCACATTCATGAACTTACACTTGCTGGCAATTACTTTGTTTTTTCTCTTACAAAGCTTGAAATTTTTACAAGTTTATGCAGCTCCTCTGTCTCGAAAAACATCATACAACAATCATGAGCCCCTTTTCTATCCCAGTGTTATTGTTTATGCTCATCTTCATTTCTTTTGTCAGCGCCCCTCCTTACTCCCTCAATAAAGATATAAAAAATTGTTACACCCTGTTCTACATTTTCACACCAAACTAGTCACTCGCATCAACACACGGTAAACTTAATTTTTCTCAACAAATTTCCATTCAAAATCACGGCAAGATTTTTTTTTTTAGTTATATGGTTTTGAACAGGACAGAAAAACACAGAGAGAGAGAGAGAGAGAGAGAGAGAGAGAGAGAGAGAGAGAGAGAGAGAGAATCTTCGAGTTGCATATTATTACATAAGACATGAAGAGGGAGGGGTGGGGGGTGAATGATATATGACCTTCATGTGTCCGGCGTTCTTTCCAGAACGCGAGATGCATCTGGGAGAATACAGTGCGCAGAATAATGCTGCACCATAACATTACAAATCAACAGCCGTCCCATGACATGACGTCTAATGCCAGCCATCAACAATGCCATGTGACTACATTATCAAAACAGATCTGAAAGTTTCCAAGAAAGGGACAGAATAAGAATTGATATTGCTTAAATATACTGCAACTAAAACGAAGGGGATTGTAATTCTATCGTTTAAAATTTCATACTCGTAAGTTCCAGTTAAGGATACTCTGAACAAAATAAGCCGAGGATGAATTTTAAAATAGCAAGCAAATTCCTTTAAAAAATACCACAAATGCTTGATATGCCACAGAAATACTAACTTATAATCGGAATCAGAGAGAGAGAGAGAGAGAGAGAGAGAGAGAGAGAGAGAGAGAGAGAGAGAGAGAGAGAGAGAGAGAGAGTCTGTATTTTCATAATAGAACGATAAACTGCTCTTACATCACAGGTTAACGGCATAAAAATATACAGGTGAAACGCCACAGTGTATAATCGGACACCGCTAGGGGACGAGGTCAAAAATATGCTAAGTAATGTTACTACTGACTAAAAGAGGGAGAGACATGAGTAAATACTTAACAGACTTGCTGCCGAAGACTAGTAAATAGATAAAAGTCATAAGATGAGGAAAAAATTTGATAATTTCAAAGAGTATCATCTGGAAAATGTAAACTTCAAATGGAAGTAACCGATGACGAATAACACTTGACGCTAAAACTCTTCGAAACAAGTTCCGATGTGTATGTACGTACGTATACGTGTATAGGTATATACACATATATACATTATATATGTATATCATATTTATGTATATATGTATAAACGAATCACGAAAATATAGAACGTGATGAACATATAAATAAAGGTAATGCCACGAAGGGAAGTCTGCTAAGTAAAGGACAGTAAGTCGAAAGGCCTAGCAGCACTCCCCTGTTTCACTTTCCTTCGTGGCATTGCCTTTATTTATATGTATATGAATGTGTGTGTATGTGTATGTATGTATATACACATATATATACCGTAATATATATATACATATAAAGTAAGTGTTGATTAGTTAATCTCAGATTATAAAAGATTCACGAAAATCCACAGGTAAGGCAACTTCTTATCACCAGAAGTTCGTAATCTTCATGGTAGGATGAAAATGAATAACAAATATTTTACCAGACCGGTCGTCTCCCGCAAATAAGTTTTTCAACAGAAATCTGATTTTCCTACAACAACTGAAAACTCCCGTTCTTAAGGGCGAAAATGAAAAATAAATTCTAGGATCAAAGGTGTCGTTATCGACAATGGTTTTTCTCTGGGGTATATATAATTGTGTCGTACTAAGTACTTAAGAAGAACACTCAAATTTCGAAGTCGTTTGGACTTTCTACTTCTACCAATTCAGAAATCTTAGGTACAACTGAGTTTCCGGACCAAACGTGTGACAACTTCAGCTAACTTTATCATTAAAATTCCTACCTTTGCATAAATAAAAAATAATCACAAATGAATGTGCTTATGAACCACTGACAGGTTTCCATACAGGACTTTGTGTGAATGTGACAGCACATTTCGTCAAACAAGTTGTACCATATTTCCAAGTTACTGTTAATGTTATGTAACAATTTTTTCACAGTGTTTTGACATTAAACCTATAACAGAAACTCAGGAGTGTGAATGGGTGTGTAAACAAACGCCTTGCTTCCCCAATATCAAGTATATCTTCTAGTAATAAGTGTTGCTGCCACCGAGAGAGAGAGAGAGAGAGAGAGAGAGAGAGAGAGAGAGAGAGAGAGAGAGAGAGAGAGATACGACACAGTGTCCAGTGCTTCGTCAAAATTAATATTAAGAAAAGGAGGGCTTGGACGAACTATTCTTCATCCCACAGGAATGAAACTATTTATAATATATTCTCTCTCTCTCTCTCTCTCTCTCTCTCTCTCTCTCTCTCTCTCTCTCTCTCTCTCTCTCTCTCTCTCTCTTTCAGATCGTAACGTGATGTATCTGATACTCCAGATGCCGGTTCAAATCCTGCTACGAACGTCAGGATTACTACACTTTCTTGCTTTTGGATCTGAGCCTTTTTAGTGCCAAGCATATCTAAAAAGTGTGAAGAATTCGAGAAGATAAGAGGGCATTGGGGTCATTACAATTACATACGTTTCTAGTATAAAGTTACCTAATTCTATAAACATACAAATATATATATATATATATATATATATATATATATATATATATATATATATATATATATATATATATATATATATATATATGTATATATATATGTGTTTGTGTGTGTTTGTGTAAGCGCGCGCGTATGTGTTTGCCTGTGTGTGCATACGTATAATGTAACCACATCGCTTTCCAGCATTTACAAGATTAATCAGGAAATATCAAAACTCGAAGCTCAAAAACACATTTCTGCTGTGCATAAAAGGAATTAAGTCCGAACACACGAAAGGTCCCCTAAGAAAATGCAAAACATAGCCAACAAGAGTCAATATGCAATTCGCATCGCGATACAAACAGCGCCACAGCAAATACTAATGAAGGAGAGGGTGGCCACATGGGATGATCCGTCTTCATAAGGCCCTCGGCCATGGCACAGATCAAAGCGAGAGCAGAACAGAATACAAAGCGAAATTAGGCGCTGTACTAAGATGGCTTTCCTGACAGCATGTGGAAGAAGCTCCGTTAATAAACACACGCCTTTATGGCAGGTAGCACATTGTAATTCATCGAGGATAATTACTGGTCTGGGCCGAGAGAACAAAACACTACATAACCATGAATACTTTGAACAATCAAAATCTTATTTCATCATCCAAATAAAATGCCGAGTTTATCACCAGCAAAAGAATTGGATACGACACAGACGAGCCAAGAAACTGGCATACCTAAGAACAACCAAACATATTCAATCAAAATTAAAGTATGAGCCAACTGACTGATTTATGAAAATTTGACTATAAAGTCAAACGCTGGGACACTTACGGCTTTCAGCACTAACGACGTTCTTCGTTATTCTACGACTACAGGACGGCAAAGAAGCTAACAGTTAGTTACTTTATTGCTCTAAGAATCACGACAGCTAATAGTATCCTTTGTTCCTCTAAGATTAAACAACGGCAAATAAGCTAAAATTTCTCCTTTGTTGTTCTAAGAATCACGCCCACTAAGAAGATAAAACCCTCATCTGTTTCTGTAAGATTACACAACGGCAAATACGCTTTCGTTTCTCTCTCGCTCCAGGAAACACCATAGCCAATCAACAACTTAACGTCATTTTCCCAATCGACTTCTAAGAAAACATGGCGGATGAGACACTAAAAACAATCTTTCTTCGTTCAGTGAAGAAAACCCAACAATCTTCCTTTGTTCCTTGAAGAATACACGGCGGCCAGGAGGAGAACATCATCCTGCCTTTAGTTCTCGCACCCTAACCGTTTGCTTCGGAAGAACACAAGAAAATTGATTTAGAGAGCAGTTCCTCTCAACAAGATCTCGTCTCTCCCTTCCCGATGCTTTTCAGCGGTCGCCATTTCCAGCACATCCCCCTGCTCCCATCTGCAGTCATCTTTTAAAAAAGAAAATAAATTTCATCTTCAATTTCCCAGAGGACAAGCGCGCCCTGTATCGTACAACATTTTATGGAAACAGGCAAGACGAAGCGTCGCTGCATAGCAAAGCAGCAAGGAGGGCCTTGCTCCAGGGGGGGGGGGGAAGATTAATGCCACTTCCGCCAAAGGAATCGTTGGCGAGGGTCATACTGTAAATACGCCCTGAAAACGGATAATCCTACATAAATTGTGTTACTTGGTTTCCGAAGCAGTTCCTGTGGATCTGAATACACGATAATTATTCTTCAAATATCCAATTTCTACCTTTGTATATCTAAGGAACGACGGGGTTAGTCTATTTCTACCCTTTAACCGTTGATTTACATAATCAAATTTAAATAAGTGACATGTTAACATTGCATAAATCAATAAATAAATCATCCTAGCACTAATAATACGCCCAACATACTTGCGTCTCATCGCAGCATTCACCCTAAAAGGCACAAATGTCCAATGAAATATTCCTCACGTCTCGAGTACAATGAAAAGACCTAAACCAATGTTCAGACGATATAATGAACGTTACTTGCTTTGTTACGAAGATTTTCCGTTATCAAGCCATCAACACGAGTCCCATTAACGAGATTAAAAACACAAAAATAACCTCATCAAATTATAACAGATTACCATAACTTAAAAATGTTAAAATATACTAAGTGTCAGGGTATTTAAAAGATCTAGTTCAATCTATCCCTTCTCGACAACACTTTAATCAACGGAACTCGACATAATGACAGAAACTCAACGTACAAAAAGCTGGTTCGAGATCATGCGACCACAAAAAGGAGCACACCCAGCCTCTTTAATACTTAACCCCACCACGATGCGATCCTTCCAAGCAGTGGAACAACAGAACTTTCTAAAGAAAATCCACAATGGAACGTGTACAGTACTCTAACTGGGTACAACTTACGCAATAACATCATATTTCCCCCAGCTTTCGCCTCCCGGATCTAACCAGCCCTAAATGGATAACAATCGGGGATCCGGAAGCCAGCAAAATATATCTTATTACAAGTTCCCTTATTTTTCATCCAGATTCAGCAGTCATTTACTAAAAACCCTGAGCGATTCTACATGCGCAATGACCATTTCAGGTGGACGTCTAACAATGCCAAGGGCCACGAAAGAGGCAGACACTCAAAGTAATGTTACACAACGGAACAATAATTGAAGGCATCTGTCCAAGACATTCCAGCTCTCAGGAGGCCTAATGTTCCTTACACACCTCTACGAACTAACCATTATGAAGCTCTAGATTTAAGTAGCCCGGCCTTGCTCCTTTGACTGTTGAAATGACTGGAAAGGAACACGCAGACGGTTAAAAATCTAGAAAACTTATCAAGAGGACCGGGCGCAGCTCCTGGGACCAATTAAAGAGTCAACAGGCTTTTCTCTTCCACAAAATTCTCTCACTGCGAAAGTGAATTTGACCAGGGACTTGTTACATGAAGGAATAAAAAAAAACCCATAGGGTTAAAATGATCCCAACAAAGAGTTTTTACAATAAAATTTAAAATTTCGTGACAGACAATACGCATATACAAATATAGCTAGTACGGGTATTTTACTTTGACCAAGGGTAACAGGAAGTGGGTCATGAGTACAATGGTAACATGACTGACACAAAGGTAGCATACTTCCGTTTTCACACCGTGCAAGCGCGCACACTGGGATCTCTTCACGAAAATGCCAATAATTTCGAGAAAAGGCATCCAAATCTCAAAACACGTTTACGAAGTTCAGACTCAAACGAAAGTCATCAAAACCTACAACAGGTTAAAGGTGGAGAGCGAGAGTAATGTCTACATTTCGATGCAGCAATAATTTTTAATAAAATCTTCACATAAATGTTGCATTAACTCAACCTGAATTTCCCTCAAGTGTCCTGCCATTTATGCTAGCGGGGCGGGGAGGGGGGGGGGTTTGAAATAATAGATAGGGGTGCAGTCGTGCCTACTATGATAATAGGCATATGCAGTTGCATATCTGCTTCCTCTCCTTTTATTCATTCTATGGCTAAATAGGTTGAATGTCAACCTACTGTTTCAGTTTTGACGATTCGAATCCCCAAGGAAAGAGGTAGTTGTTACATACAATCATACACACACACACATACACACATACACACACACACACACACACACACACACATATATATATATATATATATATATATATATATATATATATATATATATATATATATATATATATATATATATACATATGTCATAATATATACACCTTTACATACAAATATACATACATATAATTTGAGAGCACGTGTACGCGCGCCCGTCACTTGTACAAAAATCCAAATGACAGTAACATTTTCTTGTAAAAATTACACGAGAATGTTCCATTTGTTCTGGGAAAAAACAGAGCTGTTCCAATTCACTAAATCTGAATGAGAGAAAATTAAATTAAAGGGACTGTGACCTATTCTGCCGACCTACATACGAGGACCCTGATCCCAAGAAAAGCGCACACATAGAGAGAGAGAGAGAGAGAGAGAGAGAGAGAGAGAGAGAGAGAGAGAGAGAGAGAGATGGCTTTGTAATTCCGAAAAGAGAGAGAAGAGAGAGAGAGAGAGAGAGAGAAAGAGTAGGAGAAGAGAGAGAGAGAGAGAGAGAGTGAGAGTGGCTGTGTGTGTGTGTGTGTGTGTAGTGTGAGAGAGAGAGAGAGAGAGAGAGAGAGAGAGAGAGAGAGAGAGAGAGAGAGAGAGAGAGAGAGTTTTCCACACCATACAAATCTTCAAATATTTAAATCTCGAAAACTACCTGACTCATTCTTGTACCATATCGTCAACAAACAACCCACTTTCTCCTGAACGAACAAAGATAAAAATTTAAGGTTAACATGAAAATACAATTTAAATAAGGGGCAACACAGCTACGCCGTCTTACGTTCCCGGCGAGGGATCGAAGATTAACAGGCTCAAAAAATACGGGGCAGGTCTAATAACTCGTAGCCCAAGCGACAGCGATGCCAACTTTGAAGCAAAGACCCCGTCGAGAGACGATCACCATGACAACCGGCAAGAGGAAACAGTCCTTGGAATGGGAAGAGAGAGAGAGAGAGAGAGAGAGAGAGAGAGAGAGAGAGAGAGAGAGAGAGAGGGGGGCAGGTAAATAGGGTGGAGGGAATTCAGGTGCATTCCTTAATTAGTGCCAATTAATGTAGCTAGCCACCTGGAACAGCCCCATTCTCACAAAGGAAAAACATGAGACACTTAAGCTTATTCGATGTAAACAAACAATCAATGTAGCATTTACTTTTTCTGGTTTTCTCTTTTACACTGAGGTTCAGAGCAATGCTTCTGTTATAAACGTAAATTACGCTGGCATCTAAGCCTTTATACAACTGCCTAGCAATAAGAATTCGCTTTAAATTATTGTGGGGTGTTCCAGTCATTAGGTCTTAATTGTAAAATACCACCAGAATCTACAAAGAGGAAACTTTTGAATTCACTGCACGCTGAAATTCTTTTGCTACCTGATTCTTGTCAGCAATTCAAACTTTCACCCAAAACAGCCCTAGACGAAAAGGGGATCCAAACCTTAAAAAATAATGCAACAAATATGACAATCTTTTTAAAAAATTTTACTCTTCTTACTACTAATGCCTAAACAAAATTACACTATATCTACGTGAAAATTCACAAAAGAGATTTTTTGTGAGAAAATGAATTTTTATAAAAGCTGAATGAATACTTGACTAAACATAACTTGTTATCCAAAGATCTCTGCCAACTGACGATTACAAGTTTCCTTTGAACAGCAGTAAATCTGGGATTCTGAGATCATTCAGAGATATCAGAGATATTTGACTGTTTACAAAGGTATAAGAAAAACTGACAAGGAAAGTCCAAGGAACTCTGTACGTAGAATCCCCTAGCTAAGTATCCTAAAACGTCCACCACAAATGGAGAAGAAAAAGAACCGGACTAACCATAGCAATAACTTCTATAACAACTGACGTGTTCCTCCAAAGTCTAAAAGAATGAAGGGCATTCCTTCATGAAACACAATGCCTGGGAGGCCGAATTTCTCATAAACAAAATGACTGTCATTCTGTGCTACAATGATTCGAATCATATGGATCTCATGATTTGGGATCTCCGTAAGTGTCATTATTTATGGTTATAATGTCCCATGCCAAGAAACTTGTGGACCTGAATCCAAATTTTGAACTGTCACTCAGTATTAAAATACTTTCAATCTTATTTTCACAGGAATCCTTTGTACACGCTCTCTCATGGTCAAGCTAATCAAGGGTGGATCGCAATGTATCTATCTGAAGAAATTGAGAGAGAGAGAGAGAGAGAGAGAGAGAGAGAGAGAGAGAGAGAGAGAGAGAGAGAGAGAGAGAGAGAGAGAGAGAGAGAGATTTCACCCTATTTGACACATGGTAAAAGAATGACGACGAAGACATGGTACATACAGCGCTGCTTTCAAGACAGCGACCAATTCTGAGGCCTCGTAATTTATGACAATAGTGATGATAATCACTGTTCAGACAAGGCATGAAATTACCGACTTTCAACATCGGTGATTACAACACAAAGCCCAAGCACTCGTGGGTGTCGCTGTCATCGTAGTCTAAAAGAGATGCAAACCCCTCTCTGTTGCAGTGGCCTTCAAGGTGCCCCGATCACGCCGACCTCTGCACAGATGACGCTTCCGGCTTGCTAAGCAACAAGGAGTATCCCAACCCCGCCAAATTATCTATACAGAGATCGATTACAGCACCGGGTAAACATTAATCATGCAAAATTCAACTTTTTAACTATTTATTCACATACTCTTACATTTACGCCTTATATTTCTATTAAATGAAATCTTGACATAAAAACTACTTAAAAAAATTTATACCAAAAGCGGCGTTGGTGTCGATGACCACTGATGTTTAGCCAGCTCATGTTACTAAATCAATCGGTCAGTCAGCATCTTCGTCTATCCCGATCTACTGCATTTGGGGGCTGGGGGGGAGCCTCTGTCCTCCCCTCTTTCTCTCCCCTCAGCGATGCATAAATGCCGATGAGCCTGACTCCGATAATCTATACGTCGAGATGTGGCCGTAACTTCTTCCTAGTAAGCATGCGCGAGCAAGAGCTCTCCTCACATGGCATCATACTTAACGTATCCTTGATTGCTGAGCATCGAATGATGTCAGTTTATAAAATCAAAAGATCTCCAACTATACAAAATGAAACTTCGTTCTTGAGCTTCTATATTATGTATGTCATTGAATAATGTTAAAAGATTTCCACTGACATCGCAATGATCCCTAGAGCCAGTGCTTCGAAATCTGGTAATTTAGTAAAATTCCAGTTCTCCAGTGACATCATATCTAAAGGAACCTTGGTTCCTAAGCTTAGCTACAGTCTGTGTGACACTAAAGACGCACAAAGTAACAAAACAAATACGTTAAGGGACATCTCTCACAAACCTCGAAAAAAGGCTTTCAACATGTGCAATTAGCAAATGTCCCTTTTAAAAATAATACGTAACATATCGACCGAATAAGTACAAACAACGAAATTGAAATGGCCACTTACAAGTCAGCCTTAAGACTTGAACCACAATACCTTCCCAGTATGTACGAGTGAAAAGAAAAAAACATGAAGGCTAAAAAAATTCTCAGGCTCGCTAATGACAGTCATCTCCAGACGGGCAACTCCACTAATGAAGAGGAGCACTAATTAAAAGATGTAAAAGGAGAGGAGTGGCGTGGATGCTGAGAGGAAGGAAGAGGCGATACTGACACACGAGACATAAAGAAGCTCGTGAAATGTCCATAAAGGTGGGAACATATACAATTACACATCAGGGAACAATTAAGATGGTGCTTCTCTGATATCTTTCTAAATAAATTCCTAAAAAAAAAAAAAAAAATTAATACCAACTTGGTGAGCCACAAAACTATCATGTTACGGGACTAATGAATTCTCTCTTTCGCTCGTTCCTTCTCGCTGAGAGAGAGAGAGAGAGAGAGAGAGAGAGAGAGAGAGAGAGAGAGAGAGAGAGAGAGAGAGAGAGAGAGGCTTGTTTTAAACATGTGCACTTCTTAACTTCCAGAAAAGCTCAAACAATATTGATAATAGATCTGCTTTTCCATTCATCAGTTTCCAGATTTACTACTGGTAAAGAGGTTCACCTATGAAGACCATCACAGACTAAACGATAAGCGACAATCTCGTGAAAATCTCAAACGTTCCCAACCCTAGAGTCAATCGGTGCGATTAAATCTTTCATCTCGTTTTATTTTAACAACGACAAATTTTTACCGCCCTGAGGGTTCTCCAAATTCTTTATCCTGACCCTTTTTCAATAGTAATAATGTCATAGTTTGCGAATTCCAGTAACGTACATTTTTCTCACTGTTAGCAAGACTGACATCGGAAGCTAATAAAAAAAAATTTTAAAAAGGCCATTTTGCACTTTGCATACGAAATGCCGGTTAAGCGGATAGAGGAACGGTTCCCCCCTATTGCTTGCAACTAGCAATCAGTTAAATAATAACAAGCATGCTGGTTACACTGCTAAAGCAAATTTTGTTTCCTACTGATCCCCAGCCAATTTACGATCGAAGAATGTTGACACATCTGTGGTTCTTGCAAAGGTATGCAACAGACATTCTCAAAACTGGATGTGTATGTGTAACGTAAAGACACCAATAGCAGCTATTTTTAGTATGACGGTTATGGTCAAGGACACAAGGTCAATAACTTGGTGTCATAGAAAGGGCTTCGAAAGTGGAGTACGCATGCAAATATGAAGTTGCTTATGTAGTTCAAGACGTATTAGGATGTAAGGCGCGATGTTCAAACTCTACGGAATTTGGACCCATAATTTCACATTACGGGTCTTTGGAATAACTTGTGAGCGAACTGACTGACAAACCTAAAACAGGCTAACCATATTTCACGCACATCTATGCATGATGGACTACCCCCAAAACTTACATAAGGATTGTGACGACGAGGTAAGCGAGACGGACCCACACAAGGACAGTAAAACGAAGGGAAAACTAAACCCCCCACCTCGGACTTTGTTGTGTATGGGACTCATAAAACTAATGAACATGGCAGCAACTTAGTCATCTTAAAATGGCAAGAGAGGAGAATAATACGCACTTCTCCCCTTGACTGTGCCTGCGACGGCCATGGAAGGACCAAGTGCATGATGATAGCCATGCGTCCCTAAGTAAATAAAGAGATAAGACACAGATGTCCCAGAATGACAGCAGGGCCTCCTTTTAGCCAGCTCATCTGGCAAACATAATTGGAGAAACATGAACCGAAATCTCCGCGACCAATACACAAAATAACCGAGGTCAAAGTAAGCAACTTGCAGCTTCTGATATCTTCGAGACAGGGTACATCAAATAACGATTAATTAGTAAAATGTGCGCGATACTCAATTGTACTATAAAGTAGCAACGAAAAGCAAGAAACCTGGAAGATGGAACACAAGGAATTGAAACAAGACCATTAACGCACGCTTGAAAAACTATACAAAACCTGCATGTTATTCATTTCTAGCCCTTGACAGGCCAACAGATCGACCAATGCTGATAATAAAAAATATCTGCACTTATAAATATTTCTCTATCTCTCTCTCTCTCTCTCTCTCTCTCTCTCTCTCTCTCTCTCTCTCTCTCTCTCTCTCTCTGTATAGCCATTCGAAGCATGCGGATCCATGCGGCAGTCCGCTGTCTCAGGTGGATGCTGCTACTCGTGAGTCGGGGCGGGGAGAGAGGAACTGTGGTTTCTCAAGTGCAGTTTGGTTGCTCGAGATTGCCCTCTGTGGATGACTTGCATTTTTTCTTTATTAGAGTAGGAGTGTACTACTGAGAAGTTGCTTTAATATTTGTTACAGTAATATAAAACGTATTGGAATTTAAAGTATAGTATTTGAGCATTTTCTATAAAAAAACATGCAAACCATCTATACATACACAACATTAATATATATATACATACATACATACATACATACATATATATATATATATATATATATATATATATATATATATATATATATATATATATATATATATATATATAATGTTGTATGTATGTGAAGATGGTCTGCGTGTTTATTCTTTTAGAAAATGCGCAAATACTATACTCTAAGCTTCAATATGTTCTATATTACTATAACAAATATCAAAGCAACTGCCCAGTAGTACACTCTTACTTTTAAGATCCCTGGAATAAAGAAAAAAATGCATGTCATCCACAGAGGGCAATCTCGAGCAACCAAAATGCACCTGAGAAACCACAGTTCTTCTCTCCCCCATCCCCACCCCCCTCGACTCACGAGCAGCAGCGTCCACCTGAGACAGCTGACTGCTGCATGGATCCGCAAGCTTCGAATGGCTACACACACACACACACACACACACACACACAGAGAGAGAGAGAGAGAGAGAGAGAGAGAGAGAGAGAGAGGGTAATTCCACATGCATTACCAGGTAGTTTCTGAGGCTAGTTTGAAAAGTGATTCCCTCGGAGGAAAGAGAAACGTGCTGCGGTCGCCTTTACCATAGATATGAAATGAGCTTTTCAGTCGAGAAACACGCCAAGTGCCATTTTTAAAATATAATAAATTACATTAAAAATACTTTGGCCCAGGATGGCGCTTGGCATGTTTCTCTCGACTGAAAGACTCAAATGTAAAGGGAAAGGATAAATCAGTCGCGGGGGATGGGGAGAAAAAAAAAAAAAAAAAAAAAACTAACGCTAAACTGATTTGGCCAAGCATTAAATAAGTCTTCCACCTCTGTTTATTCTTCTCACACAGTACGAGTTGTCCAGAGACAAAGAACCACGTAATATCATCTTGTCAAATACCTCCACTCTCACCTGAGATTGAATGTCTAATTGCATGCAAGCAATGGTGCTCTCCGTTACATTTACACAACATATAACGCAATAAAACCATTTCCTAGTTTTATTTTCGCATCTTGTTAATCAGTACCCTTTCCGATTTTAATCAAACCGAACAAACCATATAAATGATGAATATCTTCATGCATCATCGCAACATTTACAATGGAAATAAACTCGTTTTCCTGTGCACAACACAATACATTTAGATTAAAATGTCGTTACAGACAAAATACATGTCACTTTCTTTTGATCGTCGCTATTCTGTAAGGACGTAAAAAACCCGAGCACAATTTTCTGGAGAGCTTTACTCGAGTTTGTACAATAAGCGGTTATACAAACAGACAGGCTATAGAAATACCTATTGCTATTAGTATAATAAAAAAAAGTCACAGGTGCAAAAACATTACTGTTCTTTTCTTAATTTCAGCATAGAAAAACATGACAGACACAGGTCGGCAACTCATCGCACTCATCAAACAGGTTGAATACAAGTCAACGACTTACTGGTAGTTCCAACCAGTGCTTCATACGACTGTTCAGCACTTGCCAAAGGTTCAATCTCCACTTAAGGTCGCTAACTTGTTTCTGACCTGTTTGTGATGTGTGCGAGATAAGTGACCGACGCGTTTTCATGACATGTTTTACTGCAGTGTGGTCGCACCCTAAGGCAGCTTCAGTGTTTGACACCTGACTTGCAGTATTTTCCAGCCGTTCTCCTTACCAGGATCGTACCTGAATGGCTTTGATCGGGGATGAATCAAGAAAGACATTGGGTACCAGTCCTGACAGTCACGACAAAAATACTCTAATAAAGCGCAAAATCTGGAAGTTAATTTCCAGGATCTAGACCCAGCTTAAATGCTCATTACGTTAAAAAAAAATATACTTAAGCAATGTCTGTTTAATACACCACCCCTCTCTCTCTCTCTCTCTCTCTCTCTCTCTCTCTCATTAAGCAACCTTATGAAAGGAGATTATGAGAGGCTCACCAGGCCACCCGTAAAGTGAACTAATTGGCAAAGTCTTTTTCTAGAACAGACCGGATAATTGAGCCCACCATCTCTAGCTAATTTCTTCTGGATTTACGAAAACGTTAATGGTTTCTTATTTCCACCCTCATCATCTTCGTTAATGAAGACGCATCAACCTCTAAGGGCACCCAAACATTAAAGGAGCTTAAGTATTAACATTATTAAAGATGAAATAACATTATGTCAACCTTGGTAAGAGACTTGAAAAAATATTTCATATTTTCATTCTCATTGATAGTTGCACTATTACCACTGGCACAACAATAACTACTACTGCTACTACTACTACTACTACTACTACTACTACTACTACTACTACTAATAATAATAATAATAATATAATAATAATAATAATAATAATAATAATAATAATAATAATAATAATGATAATAATAATAGCATTACGGGTGGCGTATGTTCGTTAACATTAACAAATAATCAAGCAATTTTGTCGGGGGCAGGGTAAAAAAATGTATTTCATGTAAAGATAGCCATTATCTGCATTAGCGTTTGTACTCTGGATCAGATGTTAATGCCCATCTGGCATATATATATCTCCATGTAATTTAAATACCACGCTTCTTACGCGATGTCTCACGGAATATATATTAAGAAAGATTCGAGATTCTGAGTGCTGACCATTTAACCACAATAAAACTATAGTAAGGTACAGTAAATTGGTTGAATTAAATATTTTTGGTGATAAGCTAAACCCCGCCCCAAAAAAAAGCTATGATTCCATATAAAACATCCCACGAAGACATGTGGAACTAATGAAGCAGTTTTCGTTTCGTCGAAGCCCTGCGGACATTTCGTCCCAATTCTCCGTCGTCCATAAAGAACCTAAAAATACCGAGAGGGACAAGATCCAAGGGGCCTCGACAGCCCCTTCGAAGGGCTGCAAGGAGGGGTGGGGGGGGGAGGCCAGGTGTGAGGGAACCGAGGGTTGAAAGCCTCTAGGGAAATTTTCTTGGGAGCGAAGAGACGAACTGGAGTAATGGAGGATGGAAGTGGCAAAGAAGAATAACGAATTATTTGTGATAAAGGAGAGAAGAGGCTCATGACTGACACCAAGGTCTTCGTTGACATCTTCCAGATTCTGACCACGACTAAATTTAGCGTAGGAGAGAAAAGAATCATTAATCCAAACTGAATACTCATTTGAATACATATTCACCTCTAATGTTAATATAACTTCATCAGAGAAAGAGTACTTAACATGTTTTTATTAAGCATAAATTAGAGCACCAGAAAACACACACACAAACACGCAGCAACACAGGTGCTGAAACTAATAACACTGCAGTGATGTGTTGAGTCCCAGAGAGATAATATATGGCCACCGTATGATTACTCTGGCATCAAAAGAAAGCCTAATACTGTACATCGAAGAGCAACTCTCTTGAGCGATTCTGAAAGAAGGTCTGAATAAAATGATTAACGGTTCTCCATATGGAAATTTCCCATGTACAAAACGAGCTCAGCGATCAAGGAAGCATTTCAGCGAAATGTTCTGTTGATGGAATGCCTTAGGGGATGAGACTGTAGTCAAGAAAAAATCGAAAATTGCAATAAATTAAAACATCAAATAGACTTGTTTGACCGAATTGTTTGAAAAAAAAACATGTCACTTGCTGTCAAAATCTCATTTCTAATCTCATGTTTTCCAAACACAAGAATATTAATTTAATATCTAATATCTGCACAAGAACAACAAGGTTTTCGTTTCACATAAAAATATCAACGTCATACTTCAGAAATAAGGAAAAACATGTTATATTCCAGAATTCAAGGATCAAAAAAGTAAAATAAATTATGGACAACTAATCGACCGGACCAAAATATCTTTAAATCGAAGCAAAACCCTTTAACTTAAGGACTCTCTCCATTCCTACTAAACGCCCCCACAAAAAAACTATAATAGTAAATCAGCACTCTCTTTCTCAACAAAATTCTGTCACCCGGACCCCACCAGGCACTAAAGTCTCACCCTAAACTAATATACAGGAAAGGGTCCCTGAAATAATAGAAATCCGAAAATGTTTTAAAATGATAAAAGGGCCGGTGCATCTAGCACAAAAATTCATTGCACCACCACCGTCATAAATATTAATGAAAGGGACAAAGCTCTGTCAATGTCCAACGTTCATTAAACAATTACCCTGGCCTCAGGAACAACGGGGACTGGGGAAAAGCCCATTAACAATGCGAGGGGGTTAGAGCGGCGAGAGGAAATGGGAAGTGATAAATAACAATAATGATACTAACGGAGAGAAAAGAAATAGAGAGGACTCTGCTTAAATATTGGAAGCTGTGTTGGAATGACCTTCAATTACTGTGAAAAATATGAATTTTATGAGTTTAAAAACGAGTCTATGACAACGAAATTAACCTCTGGTTCACAATGCACAGCGCATAAAGTTTTTCACTACAAAGTGTGAACGAGTGCGCACATGTAAATACAGATAAGAGCAAACAGAATAACAACTACAGAATAATTTTTCACTAAAGCAAAACATCTGTTCTACGGTTTAAAACATAGAGAGAGAGAGAGAGAGAGAGAGAGAGAGAGAGAGAGAGAGAGAGAGAGAGAATCTGAACATTTTCTGACACTCGTTCACCCATTTAATATAAAAAATACGTCCGGAACGATGTAAGGTCCTTACTAACAAAACTGACTTTTACTTCTTTTGGTTCCGAAATCCATGCATACCAATTAAGAGTGACTTGTTTGATGTGTGTGTGTGTGTATGCATGTAATGTAAATATGTAATGTGTATATATGTATGTACATATGGTGTGTATGTATATATAAAAACATGTATATATAAAAACACGTATATATGTATGTAATGTATATGTATATATGTATGTATATATGGTGTGTGTGTATGTATGTGTATATATATGTATATATGTACGTACGTATGTATATACATATGTATATACGTAAATATAATATATATAGATATGTATATATACATATAAATATATACATCTATAGATATGTATATATATATATATATATATATATACATATATACACATACACAAACACACACACACATATATATATATATATATATATATATATATATATATATATATATATATATATATATATATATATATATATATATATATATATATATATGTATCATGAGAAAAAGAGTAGGCTATTTATCGAGTCGAAAACTTTCTTCCTGATCCCTCTTACAGACCAAACGGGCCGATCCTCCCAAAAACCATCTGGAACTAAAGTTCCTATAATCGTGTGGCACAGACACTGATTCAGCGTGACCCTTCGGTTATTTCCCCCACAGGCCCTCATAAACCTCAAATCGATTCTAAGAATATTTTTTTTGGCCTTAGCAAAAGCAAATACGCTTCTAGCTGAAAGCGACACGTTTTAGCACTGTCATAATTGTTCAAGATTTGTATATATTCTTAAGAAACATACCTTGATAAGCAAGGCAATGCAAAAGAAAACCTCTAAAAATAAAAAACCAATACATTTGTTGAATAAAATACAAAAATATATTAAGAAATATCTGAGTTGATATACGGTACTATTTAAACTGTTGTTTATCATTTAAACCAAAGACCTTCCAGTGTCACTAACTAAAACAATGGCAGGAAGTCAATAACAGGATACCGAGTTCCAGCATACTAAAACAAGAGCCTGTTGCCTGCATTAACCTTGTAACCTACTAACAACAAAAGCACGTAAACTGGGTAAAAAAAAAAAACTAATAAAAAACCACTAACCTACAATGATGAACGGTGGGGAAAAACATTTCAAGAAAGAGGCATAGAGGCATAGAGAGAGAGAGAGAGAGAGAGAGAGAGAGAGAGAGAGAGAGAGAGAGAGAAACACTTATCAATCTTACAAAAATCTAAACGGACAAAGCATAACGGTTCTTAATATCAAATAAACTCTCTCTCTCTCTCTCTCTCTCTCTCTCTCTCTCTCTCTCTCTCTCTCTCTCGGGATTAAAAGGCCTTTATGACGTTCTCCCCAAACACCTTTGCCTCAAATAAGCTGCAATAAGTTGGAAAACCTTCCACAGCCTTCTTCAGACCTGGTTCTTATTTTGGCCAAGGAATGAATATTTCACGCGGATTTCAAGTCGTCTAAAGGTCCGACAAGGACTGCGAACCTTCAAGAGGCATCCAGGAGGAATGTGGTCATTTTTTTTCATTTATTATACACTAAAACTTAGGATATGAAACGGCTCATGCAGCTAATGTTTACTGAACAACGGGTCCATAGCGGATTCACTAGCTTAAAAATTATATATAGTAGTAATAGATTATATATATATAGATATATACATACACAATATACATATATGTATATATACGTATATAAATATACATGTATATAAACGCATTATATATATATATAATATATATATATAATATACATACACATATACATTATATATACGTGTGTGCGCGTTTGTGTGACTATAATAGCAACAATGCCCTCTTAACTCCTCGAATTCTTCCCTCTTATTGGATATGCTTGTCACTACAAAGCCTTAGATTCTAATGCAAGAAATATGAAGTAACCCTGATGTCCGGTACCCGGATTCGAACCCGCACCCCGAGTAACAGAACGTGGTCACGTTGCCGACCTTACCAAAGGAAGGATAAAAGTCCATTGCCGCTCATACATACGCCATACCTGTCGAATCAGAGATATATATATATATATATATATATATATATATATATATATATATATATATATATATATATATATATATATATATATATATTAGAGCTGGGAGAGATCCATCCTCAACATTGTAGCCAAGTGGGCAATCGTTTTTGTTTTTTAGGCTGAAATGTATGTATGTATGTATGTATGTACGTATGTATATATACAGTATATACTGTATATATAGTATATACTGTATATATATATATATGTACATATACATATATATATATATATATATATATATATATACATATATATATATAAATATATATATATGTGTATCTATATATATATGTATCTATATATATATATATATTTGTATATGTGGTTACTACTACAAACCTCCCTTTTTCGGAATGACAAGCACCTTCCACCGTCTTTTGTTTTAATCTCCATACTTGCTCTTATCCCACTTTCTTTTGGACAACACCATGACCTACGGCCATTTGCACCTAACTGCTGAGCTTTGTCGTCTTTCTTTCTCTGATGCAAAGAACGAGGACACGGGCCGCCAGCCATTCTTAACCAGCAATAAGACAGAAACGCGAACTTGTGGCGAGACCAACTGTTGAGTTAAACTTGACTTGAGCTTTTAAGAGGAGACTTTAAAACTGCCAATTGTCTTGGGTCAGGAAGTGACCAAAATGAAATCCTGGAAAAGCCTCTTTCCTCAGAGTTCACTTCTTTATCACTTCTGTCTTTTACTTTTAATGTTTTCAGAGCATTAAGGAAATTACGTGTATATAGCACTTGGTGGTTTGTAAGTACATTAAGTATTCTAATATTAAATATTTAAAGAACGACTTTCTCTTAAATATAAGAGAGAGAGAGAGAGAGAGAGAGAGAGAATCCACAACACAATGACAGAAGGAACTGGGAAAGTCCTCCAGCCTTTAACAAAGAAAATAAAAGAGGGAGCACGATAAAAATGGCTCTTTATGCTCCATCCTTGAATGCAATACAAGACAGCAATGGCCAGTAATGGGACTTGCACCTTCCAAGCAAGAGGGAGGGAAACGCTTCCACATGCAAGGTGATGATTTGTTCAGGGGAAAATAAAATAAAATGGAAATAAAGATAAGTTAACAAAAGAATACAGAAATAAAAAAAGTCTGTGGAGGAGACAAAAGACAAAGAAAAGGAGGAAAAGGGATAAAGAAGTGATGATAAAAGAAGAGAAAAGAAACTATACATACATACATACATACATAATATATATATATATATATATATATATATATATATATATATATATATATATATATATATATATATATATATATATATATATTACATACATTGCAAAGTACAAGAAATGAAGGGCTAAAGGGATTTGCGGGCGAAGGAGTGACTGTAAAAGAAAGCAAGAGAAATTATAGAAAACGATGCACAACAAAAACCTAACGGGTTAAAAAGGGCACGAGGTGAAGGAAATGAATATGAAGGAATGAAAAGACGTAAGAAACACTGGAACGACAAAGGCAAACGATAAAAACCTTCCAATTAATAAACGAAACAAACTTGAAACAACTTTAATTAAAAAATGTAGAAGAGACTAGTTTTAAAAAGGACAAAATCCAGAGATAATCGTCAGAAATAGTACGGGAAATCAGACAAGAGACCAAGATCCCAAAGCGATGAGGAATGACAAACAACAGGTGAACAGAACAACTGAGAACTGGTGAAAAAAAAAAAAAAAAAACTGTGAAAGAAGTGACGAAGCGAGAAGACGACTGAACACCCTCGAGAGCGTCTGGATGGGAACGAACACAAAATCGAGAACCATTCATCCAATCTGCGACCATCTCGCCCGCACACAAACACGCGCTCAACAAAAGGCCTGTCTTCAGACACTCGAGAGGGCGTAGCTAAAGAAAACAAACACTCGCAAACAAGGAAGAAGATTGGGGAAATAAAGTGTCCAGATCCTGAACTGCACGAAACCTGACCCTTCATCAGCTGGTGCAATCTCTTTTGTCTATAGGCTCCACTTGAAAAGTAATTAACGGAAAACACGAGGGACGTTAACAAGAGGAGGTAATCACTGCAACCGTTAAGAGACAAAGCAAAGATAAATTGGAAATACGATTAAAGGAACATTAACTTAAGTACACAACATCCATGGTGACTGATTACAAAGAGCCCACTATCAAGCAACATGCATTATCAAATACTAGAAAAAATATAATGTCCATTCTATATTGTAATGATGAACGGGTAAATTCTGGAATTTAAAAAATTAAAACTCTAAAACTTACGTCCATACTGGTAATTAAAAATTACTTAGTCTATGAGTGAAAATATAAGATAATGGAAACGAATTACACGTAAATGATGACAACAAAGAATATGAAACTCATCAAGCACCGGGCATAAAACAAGATATATGTTTAAAAAAACTTATACCTGAATTTACTTAATAGAGCAAATGACCAACTTACTTTCGAGTTCTGCCACAGAACATGTTATCCCTTCAATCTAAAATACCCATCCAAAAATCGCGAGTGTCGAGTAACATCAAAACCTCCGTGATAGTCGATACGACGACTTTTTGCGTCTCATTAACAGAGTCTCTCTCTCTCTCTCTCTCTCTCTCTCTCTCTCTCTCTCTCTCTCTAATGATGAATACGTTAAAACTTGTCTCGTCGTTCGTTAAAACTCGCTCAGGCAAGACAATGGCGACATGAGATTTTTCCGGCCCAAAACTTTCCGTCCATTTTTATTTTTTTGAGACGTCTAATCTATTCGAACTTTCTTCATTAAGGGGCAAATTAAAAATATCATTTTGCATGTCCAACATACTGTTACAGTCAACTTACTTCCAATGCACTTGCGTGCAAGGTATATTATGCGCGCATATGACTTGGTCACCACAGTAAAATGAACGTCACGAAATACAAGCTGACTGAGAATAACTAACAAAAAGAGAATGCTTCCTAAAACTACAGGCCGTTTATAAGTAAATACTGAGGTACTGACATATGTTTATTAAGCAGGTATGTACAACTCAATAAGGTTTGCTTTATAGAAAGTGGTCAGTTTCATAACTAAAAAATGGAAACATCTGTAATACTATTTAACCAAGTTGAGTCAAATTCAGTACCCTCTGCTTAGTGCATCTGTATATGTACAGTTTACGTATATTTATGCTTATATATATATATATATATATATATATATATATATATATATATATATATATATATATATATATATATATATATATATAGATAGATAGATAGATAGATAGATAGATAGATAGATAGATAGAGATAGTGATGATTCTGACTTTCAAGGCTCAACCCGTGTTAAAACGTGTTACTTGATCCTTAAGAATTTCTTTCTTTTTCTAATACCAACTACAGTATATCCCTTTCCTTTGTGCATAATAATTAGGTCACAGTTATAAATAGTACTTAACCTCTAGGACTGCCGTGTAGGCCCTACTACGAAGATAAAGTGACAAAATCAGCAAATCCTCGGACTGGTCGGTCTAGTGGCTGGTTTCCTCCTACTTCCAGGCTCTGAAACGCTCATCATTTGTGTGTTCTTTTTTAAATCTAATTGTCGGTCTATCTGTATCATCTGACTTAGTAACACTTGTATTTTCTCCTCCTTTGCCAGAGGCTAGACGATGGAATATAAACGCCCCTTATTTTTGGACTACAAATACTTCCTCAAAAGATCGACCGTCTGACAAATATAAATAAAACGCACGAAATATTCTACGGTTTCTGAACTGGGGTTGTGCAAGGACCATGCCTTATCAGGATTAGTTGAGGTCACGGTGACAATTCAAATCTCATTTCAGAAAAGTCTACGTAATATCGAACAAAAGCCCTTTCAGAGAGTGAGGTAATCACTGAGCCTGGCGTAGAGCCAATACGGGAAGGCGATTTCGCAAGTGCACCAGTACCAGGGTCGTTTTATTACTCATCTACATATACGGGTATTGTGACAGTTTTTGTTTTCGTTGCACTGAACCTGCCTGGTATCAGGACGGTCTGTTTCGCTCCTTTACCAGCTTGTTTAGATGGATCGCGCACACTAAACATGGCCTATTTTCCCTTCAAGTTGCCACGAACGGGTTTACATTCCAAATTTCCGTTTTCTTTTCATGGAAAAATATACAACTTACGGACAACCAGTCTTTACCCTTCTAGACCCGTCCTCGCCACTAACAAAACCAAAAGGGGTATAGGCCTATCTCTATCTACATATATACAATATATATATATATATATATATATATATATATATATATATATATATATAATATATATATATACTGTATATATATATACATATATATATACTGTATATATATTAAAAGGGATTTGAAATCTCTAGAGAATCAAAAAGTTATCCATATACACTGACGAAGACAAGCGTTTCTTTACTTTTTAAATGGAGATGTCAGGGATTTCTGATTAAAAGGTATTCAAAATCATTAAGGAATCGTTAGAAGTTAAGAGTGCTTGATTTTATATACATACATACATACATATATATATATATATATATATATATATATATATATATATATATATATATATATTTATATATATATATATATATATATATCATATATATATAATAAATATATATTCATATATATATATATATATATCATGAAATTCACGAGAGAGAATCCACGAGGCAAAAGCATAACAAACACACGAGGAGAAGAAAACTGAAACGTTTGCAGAAAAATCCCGAAAGAGGCAAATCTGCTTAAAGCTTCAGCGGACCATCTGAGCCAGAAACATGACTAGAATAAAAAATGTATGAACTTGTTGCTCGGAAAATGGAATATGAAAACCAGCGCACAGTGGACTGATGTTCACAAACTGCAACAAAAGGTTGGAGGCCAATGGGCGGGGGCCCCGGGGGGGGGATATCGAGCTGTAATTTATAACACAAGACATACTCACGCACATTTATATTGATATGTATGTATGTATATAGGTATGTTATGTATGTGATGTGCAAATTTTATTATATATACTAATATACATACAATGTGTGTGTGTGAAACAATATATACTAATAGCCGAAATTATTAAAAATTGTTTGAAATAAAATTACGTACCAGTTGAGACATCTCCCTCGATATTGATACGCCTCCAGTAAAACATTTCCATATATAGACGCTTCAGCGCAGTGTGGTTCGACTCTACTCCTGGAAGGAGGAATTACCTCGACGAAGCCATCTCTTACGTGGGTTTGGACATTATTTGTCACAGTTGATAACAGCAACGATGTCAGACGTATCTTTGGAATTGCACAAAAAGCGCCAGATCGAGCAGGAAATGCGACCTGAATTGGGGTTTTCTGAAATGGAGAGAGAGAGAGAGAGAGAGAGAGAGAGAGAGAGAGAGAGAGAGAGAGAGAGAGAGAGAGAGAGAGAGAGAGAGAGATTTTATCAATAGGCAATGCATTTTAACACACCTGAATCTGTCATCCTCGTTAGCTTTTCCTCTCTTTTAAGATGTGGATAAATCAAACAGATGTCAGCTTCGCGAGGGTGGCAAGAATTTGTCCCTTCAATCAAAGAACAACGACCTTCACAATTTTTGCTGTATCCATACTCACACATGCTCAAGTACAAATTTTCCGACTCCCCTTTTCGATGCTTAATAACTCTTACTTTTCAAAAGCAAAGAACATAAAACAAAGTGGCTTCGCAAGCAAAACTTTCGGCTACAATCCCTCACAACAGCCTCCCCGAAACCCACAACGCTAAAAGCAAAGTTTCCTTTCATCGACTGCAACCTACGCGTATCGAGTCCACATCAATCGAGCTCGCACAACCATTTGAAATTCTCTCCCAAACTTTCCAAGTATGAGAAGCTGGGAGGAAGGGGGGGGAGGAAGGGGAGGAGGAGGGGAGGAGGACAACAAGAGGGAAAACATCAAAGCCTCATCTGACAAGAGAGAGACACTCCCGAATCTGAAACACCAAAACCGAACTCATTAGGGACGGCAGTAACTGCAAGGAATGCGAGTACCTCGCGATTTTTGTCTTCCCAAAAAATAAGAGGTTTGTTCCAGTTTAAATTTTATCTTAAGAACCCTAAAAATTTTGAAGAAATAATGTTTCTCCTTTATATCACAACGAACTACCAAATTATTAATTCTATTTCCAACACGAAATTACTACTACTACTACTACTACTACTACTGCTGCTACAATTACTTCAACTATAGTATTTCCAAACCTTCTTGTCGTTTCGGGCAGGGAAAGGGTGGGAAGTTGCGCTGCAAATCAAACGTTCTCAATCAATTTATTTAGTATTTGAAAGCACTACAGACCTAAAGAAAAATGCTAAAATAATCATTGCCAGAATTCTTTTATCATATTAAAACCTTTCGTAACATTTTACACTGGGTAACGATGTATGCATCGCTTTTTTTTTAACGTGGCAGAGTTTGAGCTACGTTGCCAGTTCTCTTAAAGGATTCAAATCCAAAGCTACCCCTTGGGGCATGTAGAGGTCAAATTCGGATTTAGGAAAATGAGTATGGGAATAAAAAATCTCTATTAACTAAAATAATACAGGATTGTGTAGAGTGTTTTAAACTACAAAGCACGTTGTGTGTGAAGTGAGAATATTTTTATTTGCATAAAAGAAAATAGTAAAAAAAAAATATATTGTTAATGTAGGGAGAAAATTATTTGGCAAATACCTAAGTGCAGAATTTCTCCAAGTACACACACAATACACATACACATACATATATATATATATATATATATATATATATATATATATATATATATATATATATATATATATATATATCTCAAGAGAGAGAGAGAGAGAGAGAGAGAGAGAGAGAGAGAGAGAGAGAGAGAGAGAGAGAGCATCATGGTCAATGTAAAAGGAGGTAGCGATTATCTTATAGATCAAAAAGAGGATTTAACTTGCGTTTCCTCGGAAACAACAAAGCTCTGGACGACGCGACGTGGAAAAAAAAAACCAACATTCGCTGAAGTCGCAGTCGTATATTGTACTTTTCTTTCTATCTTCAATAATTGCAAATGAAATTATGAAAATGTCTTGTTACAAGTTACGATGATATTTTGCACTCTTTCTATTGTTCTTGTCGTATCTTAAAGTCCAGATACCTTAAGAGGATTTCCATGGATGTATTGAAGAGTATACAGGATCAAACCAAGATTACTATTGCTTCTACGGGCAAGGATTAAAAAGGAATAAACACGGTCACTTCCAACGAAGTACATTTGGCAGCGTGGTAGAAAACGCCTAAAACGACTACAAGGATTGGAAATGGTATAATAATAATAATAATAACGATGGGTTTATAATGAAACCGACGATTGTTAATTTATAGAAATAATGCATATGTCCGAGTTTCAATGATTCACAACGACGAATCCTGGCAATCAAGTGAATAGATAAACCACAAAGCACAGGCGTACCTAAATGAGGGTTATATACCTGCACCTTCGGGGTAGGATATCTCAATGCTGGTATTATTAATATTCACATATAGTTTTACCCCCAGTTCAACGAGGCCGAGCACAAAATCGAGGGTTTGTCTGTTAACAGACGTCTAATAAACACAGTACTGACAAATCTTGGCGGAGACTACTCGATGGAGGGTCGTTCCCCCTTATTGTAAAAACAATTATTTTTCAATCTCCAGTCTTGCCTTCGACAGAGCAACTGTCCTGCAGCATATGAACAGAATGCCGTCCCCCCAGCCCCCTTTTTAACAAGAGCTTACTTGCTACTAAACATTTTCTTAAAGGCCACTTTTCTCCTTTGGCAGCCACATGATCACGCTATATTTCTTTTCTTGTTAAGAGACCTAGCCTAATGTCATCATTTGCATTTTAATCCCCACCATCAAGAAGCCGCATAATCATAATAAGCATTCGGATTCGTTTGAGATTCAGAAGACAAGAAAACTCCAAGCTAAAAGGGAAGAAGAAATGGCAGAGAATTTTGTTGCTCGTTTGAGTTTCGCAGATGCTGAGCGACTGATGTACTGTAGAAATTTACTCAAATCTCTCCCTCTCTCTCTCTCTCTCTCTCTCTCTCTCTCTCTCTCTCTCGTTACAGCCTAGCAAACTGAAAAGACATTAATCTACCCTGAATATATCGTGGAAGTAGCGACCACTATATTAAGTCAGGCCTTACTTTCAAAGGGATTGCTTTCACAGTAACTGGATGATAAAAATATTGAAGGAGGTAATCAGAATGATACATTTACGGCATGAGTGTCTAAAAGCACATAAATATACATACAGTATATATATATATATATATAAATATATATATATATATATATATATATATATATATATATATATACATATAAATATAATTGCTTGCGTGTGTGTGTATGAATGTTTGCATGCATGTATAACAAAACCTATACAACGATAACTTATAGTGTCGCTGCTTTAATACTCTAATACCTACCACAAACACAATCTATATATCCTGTTATTCTGACACAGAGGCATGAAATTTCTTCCTATCTAAAAGTTCGCAGGTTGTTCAATAAATTCTTGTTCAGCCATAAAGGAAATAACTGCAACTAAAAGACAGAAGCAGATATAAAGATGGGAAAAATTTTTTCAAAACTATAAAAAAAAGGGGGAAACGTACCAAATATCATTCAGGAATCAGTGTTTAACAGCTTTCCTTTCCTTAAGATGCAAAATTTTCCAGCTAAGTGCAACGTACTTCTACTTGAGATATGAGAATCTGTGAGAGATATTACGTCATTAAGCTCTGGGTTCACTTCATTAACTGTCACCGGAAGCTAAACACACAAACAATACTTTATTGGAGAAGCAAATCCACAGTTATGTGTATGTACAAATATTTACAGATAAATCAATATAGATAACTTTCGAGAACTTGTTCGGTTCCCCTTTTCAATATAGATTGAAAAGGGGAACCGAACAAATTCCCGAAAGCTATCTATATTGATTTACCTTTAAATAAGTTTCCAACCCCCGTAATAACAACGACATCTGGAAAGAAGACCGGTATCAAACTTATTCGTCCAATCCGCCCTTCCGGAAATAAAGTGGAGAAATTCTACGCTGCTTTTCGTAGATGTTCACTCGTCATTTCCCTTGCACTATTAAAACATCCCTCACTTAACCAAACAGAAATAAGAGAAAAAGGTAAAAATACAGGAAATCTGGTTCACTTGTGTGTTCCTCGGAAGCCTCAACATGTAAAACATTATCTGGTTATTTTTCTTAGCTCTTCTCCCTTTCCCAGTTCCCTCTTCCTCCCAAGGACAAATGGGAGGGAGGGAGAGCCAGGGAACGTATGTGTAAGATATTCCCTCCCCAACCCACTTCTCACTCTCCACCAGCAATTACTCCATGGGGTGGCTATGCTAATTTTCCCTCTAAAAGCCTTTTCTCGTTTCTATGGACTTTAATTTCCGTGCTAACACACGAAAAGTTATCTAAGGATGTGGACTCCCAAGTCCCCTCTTCCGGCTGTCGGAAAGTGAGGGTCTCTTCTTTTTAACAGTCCCCCAAACACTATAAATGAGAACACCATAAAATATATTATTATGCAAGTAACACATGGTCCTCTTGGGAGCTCTCAAGGAAAAAACAACTTCGCAAGTTCAGCTGGCAATTAATATAATTCCTTATTACATAACGTCGGGTCATTTATGTATTTTTTTTTAAATTTCGTTGTTTCCCCACCTCGGGGTGTTTCTCATAAAAAAACAACAATCATTGCAACATTGACACAAACTCAAAAATCATGAATGAAACCCGTGCAGAAAACTTCCAGGATACTAGCCACTTCATACACAAGTCCTTTTCCTACCTACACTTCCGAATTGTCTTTTTCCAGTATCCTACCACCCTTCATTTTTTCCATATGACCAGACCACCTCAGAACACTGACCCCTCCTTTCATCTTCAATAACCCTTCCACTATTCCTTCTACACATCTCCAGATTCCACATTTTAACTATTTCAATGCTTCTTACACTGCAAACACTACGTCACTGATTCACTTCTATTGCTTTCACTTTCTTCCTTTCATTCACATTTCACATCCACACATCACTCACTCACGTACCAGAGAGTTGGTTCAACAGTTCCTTTAAACTTTCCCACCTTAGCTTCCACAGAAACTTGAAGCTTCCTTTCAATATTTTGCACATATCCTGATATCTCTTCTGCCTCATAGACATTGTGAACCATCCTTTCTTTCTTTCTTTAAATTTTCTGCTGAAAACCCCTATGGACAACATCAACAGCCTGTAACCCCAAGAGGGATCCAAAGGGAAATCAGCATGCAGAGAGAGAGAGAGAGAGAGAGAGAGAGAGAGAGAGAGAGAGAGAGAGAGAGAGAGAGAGAGAGAGAAGTTAAGAAATAATTAAATATGAGGGAACAGAAAATATAACCAATACACCTGAACTGAAAGAAGCGGGAATGAATTTGCTCCTTGCTTAAAAATTTGAAGACCAGAACTATCCACAACTGCACAAGGAAAACTATTTCACATTTATTGTAGCCAAACTACTACTATTAGCACTAAGAAACAAAACACTGTTTGCAGCAGCAGTAGCCTGCTTAGTGTTACAAGCAAAAATAGCTATTTCAGGTAAAAAAGAAAGCAGAGGATGAAACAAACAAAATTACCTCACTTTACATCTATTATATGCCACAAGTCAACACTGGAAAAATAAACTTGACTGACGACACAACTGTCCAAGAGTTTGAGATGAGAGATATCAGCTGAACACCACACTAGAGAACAATACTCAAAGCAAGGAGAAACAGAAGACTTAAAACAATTAGATATCACAGCTTCATCATGAAGCAATTAAAACATTTTTGCAAGGTACCAACTTTTGAGAATCAGGGATTTTAGGCATATGCTTCTCAAAAGTAAATTTCTTATCAAAAGTTACACCTAAAACCTTACCTTTATGCAAAATCCAGAATTCAAAGGCACAAGTGTTCTGAATCAACTATCATACTTGAGTGTCGGAAGGGCTATGTTTCATGCCCCTAAAGCCTACTCCACTCATGAATATGCACCTGATCTCGAGGGCTCTGTAACCTCAGACCCAAGGTATGAAGAAGGAACAACAGCTTGAAGAATAATAGTATCATCGGCGTATGCAATAAATTTGTTCTTCAGACCTTGCCACATGTAACTAGTATAGATAAATTGCAATTGCATTAATAAAGGTACTGTACAGGCCATCAACACAGACCCTTTCGATTCTGCCTATTAAAAATTCATTTAAAATATTAAATAAAAGATCCACCAATTCCCAATAAGCTTAGCTTGCAAGAAAACACATGTCAAAGGCTGCACTAAAATCTAAACCAACCATGCATGCCTCTGCACCCTCATCAAGAGCACTCTGCAAGCCCAGCAAGCCCATCAAAATACAAGGCCTTTATGGAAACCAAACTTTAATGCTGGTAGCAAGTTTCTAATCGTCAACAAACATACAAAGACAGAGTTGCTCCCCAAAAACCTTAGATGATAAAGGGTTTACTGAAACTGGCCAATACTCTGAGGTTATGAGGACAGACAGACTCCACTGGGTAGTGAAACTATATTTCTCTTCCTCCAAACAGATAGAAAACCTGCAAGTCCAACTAACTTACGGAAAATAGTAGAAATCTTAAGAGCAATGAAATCAGTAGTCTTTAAAAAAAAAGATGGGGAAGACCCTGTTAAGATCTATGCTGCCATAGCTGTTAAGCCACAGAAGCAAAGTTTTGACTTCTCTAGATCTGAAGGCCACTGAACACAACTTGTGTTCTGGCAAGCAATGCAAGAAATCACAACTCTGTTTGCTCACAAAGACTTGAGCCAAAAGCTCTGCTTTCTGTTTAGGGCAATATACAACAGTTTCATCAGCTCCTACAAGGGCAGACATGCTACAATTATTCTAGAGTGATGTCTTGAGGCCACCACTTATGGTCATAACCACTGAAGAGCAAGATCTCCCTCATACCCTGGTTGTAAGCTCTCTCAGCTTCTCTCATAGGTTAAGCTTCTTGTTTTTTCTGGTGGGCAAGCTTACATGCAACATTAAACCATGAGCTTTCTTTAAGACAAAACTCGAGGATTTTAGGAGGAATTCTCGTCTCGATAATAGTGCATATATGATAATGTAAGCACCCAATAATATTCAGACTTCTCTAAATATCACTCCAGCTAAATGTGAATACCATCCCAGTTGGCCTGAGATTTCAAGTATACCCTTCTTGAAAAGCTAACACCAGGAACAATGTGATCCATCTTCTCTCATCCATCCATTATCCTAAATCTTTTTTCACAAATACTTGTAAAACCCTTTTGCTTCCACAGTAATACTCACTGCTCAATATTCCTGGTTTCCACTTACCCTCATAACCTTAGTTTACTAATGTCCACTCCCAATTTTCCCTTTTTGCCACCACCTTCAGGCTCTTTCACTATCTCTGAAGCCTGTATCGTCTGTTAACTTATAGTTATTCTACACTCCATGCATAACCCCCTCCTTATCTCACAAATTTGCAAATACACCTACTCTCGCATCACTCCATCCATAAAGACCTTAAAAAACCGATGGGGACTCACACACCCTTGCCTCAGTATCATTTTTACACTAAATCAGTCAATAACTCTCCTGCCTACAAACTTACACATGCCTGACTTTCATCATAATAACCTTTCACTGCTCTAAATAATTTGCTCTGTACCATACATCTTCAACATCTTCCACATTTCCTTGTGAGTTCTATCAAGATTTTTTCCCTTTACTTCCAATTTTTTCACAAAACCTATAAACTTAATTCACACACCCATTATTTATATATATATATATATATATATATATATATATATATATATATATATATATATATATATATATATATATATATATATAATATAATCATGAAGCTACAAATGTCGCTTAATATCGAAATTCACGCTACCTCGGAGGCTCAATGGTTAACGTCCACTGGAGTCGCTGAATAGGTTTTCGTGTCACGGGTTCGTGTCCCGACGATTCCAATTCATTTATCACTAATATAAATTCCCCTTCGGCGACAATTCTCCAACGGAGATATCCCGAGGTAGCAAGAATTTCGATATTAAGCGACATTTGTAGCTTCATGATTGTAAATAAACTCACGGTGTGATAAAATTTCATATATATATATATATATATATATATATATATATATATATATATATATATATATATATATATATATATATATATATATATATATATATATATATATATATATATATAAAATCAATTAAAAATTTACCCTCTTGCACAAGAACCACAAACACACAGGAGGAACAGGAAGTGAATGGGCCAATACTTCCCACAATGGCATGAATCGTTATTTAATCAAATGTCAACGCTACTATTATAGATGTGTAAATGTGAAATACGAAAATGGAAAAATATTCTGTACTTACTTAACCAAGGAAGGGCACCCTTGGTAACAATTATAAAAGCATTCAAACCTGAACCTTTTCAACATAAAAAAAAATGGCATGAACGGTTTAATGTGCAATCAACAGAACCCATCTGCCGATCATCGATATATGACAAGTAATTGCTTTTCCCTTGATGACAGGTTTATCTTAGTATGCATTTACATAAAAGGATTACCTCCATGTCAACTTAAAATACACTACCCAAACTCACTTAACAACAGTAAAGACGCTCTTATGAAAGGTATATGAAGATAGGTCATTATACAACACAAGCACTTATATACAGATTTAACATTTCCTCAATAATTTGTTAATAATTGTGGGTACAGTATATACAGTAAATGGCAGCAAACAGCCATAGACACCGACTCTCTCTTCCTGGGGCCCGCTGAATCAATCCTCAGACAAATGACCTACAGCAGCAAAATTTAAAAGACACTGGTGTCCCGCCATAAAGAGATCAATCATGAGAGCCCTCCGGTGCAGCAGGTATTGATCAAACAATCTTCGAGACGCGTCAAAGCACCAGAGCCTTTCAGTAATTCTCAGTACTAGATCCTTGACACTTAAGGAACGTTTAGCTCATCTTTTTTAATGAATGATAAAAAAATGTACACAAAATACATGTGTCAAAGTGACTTTCGACCATTTAAACCAGAGAGTATAATGAGAAATTTAGTGAAACTATTTCCTTCCACTGTAAACATCGTTGGTATAACATGAAATGGAATTATTACCAATATATCGGGAAAACCTATGTGGATCAGGCAAGAAAGGCATAAGAAGTTAGTAGCTTTCAAAGTAGATGTGAGAATGAACAAAACATAATAAAAATAAAAATCAGTAAATAAATTAAGAAAATTAATAAATTAAAAATGACTTGGACTAAATACAAATGACTGCTGATAAAAACGGTGATAATCAAGTGTCAAATTTTGATACGAGAAAAATAAAAATAATAGTTTCTGGTCTCTTTCGAAGTCACGATGTTCATGCACAGGCACTCATCGACCATAAATACTCAGCTGCAAGGATATCAACCTAACGGTTTCCCCCCGACCCCTCGCTTTCCTTTTACTGAAACCTTTTGCAATCATTTTTCTTGTCCGTTAAATGAATTACAATATTGCAGACTCACGCAGGAGTTGAGATTCACCTTGTGATTATGTTTTTGAAGCGTATCATGGTAATAATATAGGATTCTTTCATTTTCGAAATACAACTTACTTCAAAAATCGACAGTGGGCTTTCAGACTCCAGAAAAAGCTGGAACGTAACTGTTCTTGGTATTCATTTACAGACTTTCAAAAATTATTCAGAGGCAAAATCGACATCAGAAAGACGCCTTGGCCAGCCTGTTCTGACTGTAACCAATGCAGTCCCATAATCCTTCAAAGCAGCGAGGCAAGGACACCAACCACCCATCCCAAGGAGACCTAGACAAAGGGGGCGCTTTCGGCCATGAATAATGAATGACTCTGATGCATATTCATCAGGGGGTCTCCAGCTTCTCGCGTAAAAATCCACGTAATTAAGGCTCTTCTGTCATCATTCCCACAATCATTTTCTCGCCAAATGTGGGAAAAACCTCTTCATCGTCTTGCTCTTCACTCCGTGGAGGTGGGTGAAAGAGACATAATGAATTGCTAACCCTTCATTATGACTCGTACCTTCTGTGAGAACGATGAGTTTCATAATGAACGTGGGGTGGAGGGTCGATCGCTCACGGAGGAAAGGCAGCATAAAAGGATGACACTTTCGATGGCTGATTTCTGAGGGTCTGTGTAGGTGGCCGGGGTAGGGACTGGGTGGCCTGGCTCATTTCGGAGGGTGGGAGTAGGTGGGCGGGATTGTAGGAGAGCCCACCGGACTGCAATTCTCTTCATCTAACAGTCAACTCCTTTTTTCACTTCTGTACGTGACAAGGAAGCCATACTTGCCTCGTGGTAAGGTGTTCGTGTCTAGCCCAACCAGCTTATGTCACCTCGGCTGATGAATGGTCTCTTCTGTCTTGTGGCCTATGCATCAGGATTAGGGCTGAGCGTGAGACGTCGAGGTTTCATATTATCTTAAGACAAATTTCTTCCCATGACGTTAACCATTCTTTTCAGTAAGTGAATGAGATAGAATTAAAACTGCTAAAAGGAAGGCACATGACAAGATACGATACACAAAAGTGTTCGCAGTAGTCAAAGCACTGGGCCTGATTACAAGTTCCGTGATTCACCCTCAGCCCATCACCCACCAGAAGACCCAAAAAAATGGCTTGAGGGTTAGCTTCCTCACCCCTAGAGAAATGAACAAGGATTCTCTCTCTCTCTCTCTCTCTCTCTCTCTCTCTCTCTCTCTCTCTCTCTCTCTCTCTCTCTACTATATTATCTTAAAATAATCTATTTATATGTACGAAAGTCCTGGTTCAAGACTAAGACTCGGAGTCCACCGAAAGGTAATCGGAAGTTTCTGAAACATATGAATCTTATATATAAATCTTACAAGTCATTAATACCACCGCAAACATACAACAAGTCTCCTAACGTCGCATTCACAAACTGAACCCCGGTGCCTTGCAACACGCACATGCAAAAGGCATTGAATATCGCACCCGCCATGATTTCATCTTTATTAATGCAAGGCAACACCTGGAACACCGGATTTTCTCTCTCTCTCTCTCTCTCTCTCTCTCTCTCTCTCTCTCTCTCTCTTAAACTCATTACTCACGCAGTTTGTATAATCCCTATCAAGATATTTGGGGAGAAATTAAGCCTCATGAATAATGCACAGGAGAGGAAGGGTGGCAATAAGAGCAATATCTCTAAAGCAGTTCTTGTACAAAGAGAAATTATTTTAAATAAAAAGAAATTGTTTGAACACTGTGCAGTTTGATACCCCCGAATGTGCCTTTGCATTTCATATCTTGACCTCACCGTCTGCACGTGCGCGCGAACGAAAACTTAAGTGTTGTTCGGCGAATTCACGTCTTATTTGTACAATAACAATGTTTTTCCTTACATCATTGCTATTATTTAATTTTTTTCTTTCTACCCGACCTTTGGATCGGATAGTGAAGAGAGAGAGAGAGAGAGAGAGAGAGAGAGAGAGAGAGAGAGAGAGAGAGAGAGAGAAGAACACCCGGATAAGACTCCACTCTTATTTTCCCTGCCTAATTCGTCTATAGAGAACAACAGAAATGTCACCACCAATTTCCCTCCCTTTTTTTAAAACTCGATTCAAGACTAGGAGCCGAAAGGGATGGTGGGTTCCTCACTACTGGATTACAATTAAGGATATGAAGTATTTATTTTTCTCTACTACTTTTAATTTGGCCACTCAAAGATATTTACTTTAAAAACTTCCAATACAGATAGCGAGGTTGCTGTTTTTTTCAGCAGTTTATCCGAGATATTACCGGCTTACCCTTATCGTCAAAAATGACGTCAATGCAAGCGACACGAGACGAAGTCCCCTGTGAAAGGAAAGCTTCGCACCGCCACAAAGCTCGAACTAAGGTACCTCTATTCTGCTGCATACTTATACACGGCAAGTCTAAACAAATGTGTGGAGTTCATTACCCTAAGTGTCGCCCAAAGTTCAGCCAGTCATGCAACTCTTGAAGATGTGCATTACCACCCACGTACCCCTTAAGACTTATACGAATACTTCTGTGCAATAACGCAGTTTACAGGAAAAAGATAACTATGGAAAGAAACGAAAAAAATTAACTTAATCTTATATGAAAAGGCTAACTTAATCACTACCATAGCTACATGTAAATGAAAACTCAGGGTGTCAAAGTCTCTTTAAAATTTTAAATATATATTACAAAAGCCACTGATGAGATATCTTAATCAGATTTGTTCTATTACTCTGAAGTTATCAAAGTTTTTAATCACACTGCATTTGTGTATTTCAGATACCCTGTTGATGAAAGAAGCACTGTTAAATGAACCCATAAAAATGTGGCTAATGTGTGTCTCAACTAAACAAAATCGGATACGCAGACTCAGCGAAACTACAGAACTTAATATGGAAGAGATCCACCGTCACGTCCGTCAATTCGTGCATGGCACAAGAAATTTACGGAGACACGGACAGTTGGATAAAGGGAGGAATGGACCACCAAGAACATCTGAGGAAAACATCGATCGTGTAAGACAAGCCTTTGATCGTTCTCCTGCACGTTTAACAGTGCACAAAGTCCTACACAAGAACTTACAACTCCTACGGGCACTCGAGCCGAATGATAAACCAAGATGAAAAGAGTTTGCAGTTAACAGGCTGGAACGAATTTCTGAGGATGAAACGCCCCTCAACCGAGCTTGAGTGATGAGGCAACCTTTCAAGTTTCAGGGAAACAACGCAATCTGGGGATCAGAACATCCCCATGTGACCAGGGAACTTCACAAAGATAGTCCAAAGGTGAATGCGTGGTGTGGGATCATGTGCAATCGAATCATTGGTCCATTTTTCTTCAAGGAGACATCAATTACTGCAGATGTTTACCTCGACCTTTTGAGTGAATATGTGGCACCACAACTAGATGACCTTCAACCAACCATTACTTTCCAGAAAGATGGTGAACACTGGGGACTGCATGTTCGTGGGTTACTAAATCAAATATTTTCAGATCGGTGGATTTTCCGGAAGGGATGGCCCAATTCCCTGGCCACCCTTTTCACCAGATATCACCCCCTGGACTTCTTCCTATGGGGAAAGATATCGGGACATCGCTGATCTCAAGCAAAAGATCACTGATACCAAAGCCACCATTGATGAGGCTATGCTACAGCGAACATGACAAGAAATCACGCACCGTCTTGATGTGCTTCATGCAACTAATGGTGACCATACAGAGGTGTATTAAATGGAGCACAAAAACTTCAATATCTACTCCTCATTTTGAAATAATTTCCACATATTTGTCTGTTCATTTGCTTTTGTAATATATTTTTATTATTACCCAAATACTTTATGGATATATATATATATATATATATATATATATATATATATATATATATATATATATATATATATATATATATATATATATATATATATATATATATATATATATATATATATATATATATATATATATATATATATATATATATATAATATATATAATGTATGTATGTAATAGTTTCCTTAACTGGGTTATGCGTGGTCGTGGGGTACAGTGAATCCAAAATTTATAAATATAAATTTTGTATTAAAAAGTATATAATGTTAAAAATGTATATATGACACAAAGCAGGAAAAGATTCAATATATATATATTATTTAAATATATGGAAATTTTTTACTGTTAAAGTTATGGTAAAACAACTTTTGTTGAATAAACCCAAATTCAGTGCACAGTTCCCAGCTGTAAAACTTCGGGTCTTCGAGCACTGTTGTCTTTGGCACTAAAACTTCGGGTCTTAGAACAGTCTTTGGCACTAACAGGCTAAGTTTAAAAAAAGAAACTACTATTTTCACGAGCATTTTCGGATTGCAACGATGTAAAACTAAATCCATGCATTCCTAAATTACCAGGTAAAATATTTTTAGACCTAACTCTTGACAGTCTTCAGTGAATAAAGTGGAAATTATTCGGTGGTAACTAGCTTTTCACTCTAGATTGTTTGTCAAAGACTTCGCCCTCTCTTACGCTTTTTTTCGTCAGATTCCCAGTGTTGTACAAATGCACCAACAAGACTCCAACCCAAAAATAAAATAACGCATACTGCATAGTTTCTTCACAAGTTTGATGTATTTTTAAGCAATCAAGGCCACATATGTCAAAACTTCCACGAGTTATAAATTCCATATTGATCACTTCCAGCTTTTGTGTATTCACTACGCTTCCATATCCTCCGCATTCACCATTCAGTTCCCGAACAGAGGTTTCTTAATTCAACCACCTGGTTTAGGAAAAAAGATGTGCGCCTTACCCCTAACACCGACTACCTCTTATCTTTCCTCTGCCCTCAGGGACCTGACTGGTGGCGCTACGTTGACGAGGCGTTACGTGACAGGATTTTCAGCACAACACGAGAGAGAGAGAGAGAGAGAGAGAGAGAGAGAGAGAGAGAGAGAGAGAGAGAGAGAGAGAGAGAAAGCACTTCCCTGTTGCAGCCCTAACGGTTTACAAGAAAGCTTTCTAAACTGTGTCAAACTGCTTTAAAGGACAGGATAACGGCACTGCAGCTCTTGATGAGAGCTGCCTGTGAGCACAGTTTTGGCTAAATGCGTAGGCTATACTCCTCGGTCTTCAGAAAAATAGCATCTTTACGGCCCTGATATTCTATATCAAGTCTACTAAATTTTAAAATTTCACTTAATCTATTTTGAACTTTAATATACCTTTTTAGTGAGTACATATATGGAAACATGAGTATAAATGTATTTACTGTGTGTATGTGTGTTCCAGTATGAAAGCGTGTGCCTTTGTGCAGCTTTTAATGTCATTTTCATTCATTCATCACCATACCGAGTGACCCATTTGGTCCCAGTGCTAGGCTTCTAGCCTAGACCTGTCATTTCATCCAAATCCTTCGGGCCAGCCCTCTGAGAGCTGATAGTCAGTTCAGTGGTCTGGTTAAGCTCTCTTAATAATAATAATAATAATAATAATAATAATAATAATAATAATAATAATAATAATAATAATAATAATAAGCCTCTAGATGGTTATTTTTACAACATCGGCTTTATTCTTGGAGGGACATTCAATGCTGCACTGAAGGCTCCGTCTCTGAATATCAGGTCATACATACTTCACCCTACACTAGACAAAACACACTTTGTGTTCATTAAATATTTTTATAGTTAATAGCTCAAAATGGGTGTATTTACGCATATGTTCAAATATCAATCATACACAAATTCTCCAAGAGGCAAAACCACAAAATCTTCAAATTAACTACTCGCCATCCATAACGAGCTCTTTTTCACTAAACATGATCATCAGAACGGTTCCAGAGAACTACCGAAATGACGCTGCAATATATCATAACACACTGAGCTACGTCTTCGAGAGGCTGCAAATATCGAGCGTCTGAACTTAATGGCATCTGAACTGGCGCAGCCAAAGATTTGAGCATCCTCGACATCACGCTCCGATAAGTGTCGCTGGGTGACCTAAAAAGCGCACCTCAAGGCCGACTCTCTACTGTACACTCCGGTTCGGTTCTTTCTTCGTCCCCTGATGAAAATGACAACCCTAATGAATAAGGGCGGAATAAAAATCAACAACATACTTTGTAAAACACGAACAAGGATTTATGAAGTATTGTGTAGCATAAAAGCAAATTTATGGAAAAAGTAACAAACTATATTTAGACTAGTGTAAACGGGCAATCTTTGGAATTATTAATGACCGCAAGTTGTTTCTCTTCTTAAGTATCAGCTTGATTTAATGCCTCTCAACAGTGAAAAAACTCTGGGTCTGCAATAATTCAAGGACTCTGAGCCATTTCTCTCTCTCTCTCTCTCTCTCTCTCTCTCTCTCTCTCTCTCTCTCTCTCTCTCTCTCTCTCTCTCTCTCGTGCGTCTTTGCTATGTATGTATAGATGGTATATGTGAATAACTATGATTATATAGTACATATACATATTTGTTTAGATATCATATGAAACTACTATTTTATTTATTTTTTATTTTATTTATTAACTTAGTTATTGATGCCAGTTTTAGTAGCTATAATCAATCTCTCTCTCTCTCTCTCTCTCTCTCTCTCTCTCTCTCTCTCTCTCTCTCTCTCTCTCTCAAATGGGTTAAATATGTATTCAATTTAGTTATTTTACTCACTGCTCTTAGGCGGAAAATAATAAAAAAAAACCAGCAGATAACACTGAAAGCTTTTAGGTCCATTACGAATCCAAAAGGGAGAAGGCCCCCAAGAGCAACATATTTGTTTCCGATAAAATAACTTGAGAAAGAGAGAGTCATCATAAAAATAAAAATAAAAACGGCCATAACATCTAAAGGGCGTGTACGTTGGCAATTTTAAAATGAATTCCAAATTATCATGATAACCGAAGGGAAGCTTTTTATCGACTGCTCTTCGATTTATGAAAAACTAACCAATGATCAAGAGGAATACAACATTTTCCACAAATATAGTCATTGCAATTGATCTCCAATATCATTCAACAGACATAAAAACAAGTACAGTGTAAATCCACCAAAACAGCTGTTGAATTATACAGATACAGCTGCAGAAGTAAACCATGCAAGGAAAGTCATCCTTGCCTTCTTCAACATTTCGTAGGCTCTCAATTATGTAGTTAGGATCCCACGAGAATCTGGAAAGACAACGCGATATAACAAATCGTCACCGATGACGTCATGGCTTCCAGTGACGTCATAACCCACCCACCAAAACATCAACGTTTCCAACCGACTGCTGATAATGGTTGACCTTTTCTAAAGAGGGAGTCTGCTGAATGTTGATCAGCGCCCTCGTGCAGCTGATGGCCCGAAACGCCCGCTGGCGGCTTGGCTGGCTGCAAGGGGCCACGTTTCCACTCGCGCTACAGGCCGCCCACCTATCCACCCACGCACGAAAACAAACCAGATCTTCCACGTGCATCATCAGAGTTGCATCATCAAAGTTTCCTCTGCCATTATTCAATTGACCTTTCGCTAACTCATATTTGTTACCCGACTTTCAAGATGGTGCCTAAGGCAAAACAATTTAAAAAGGCTTTATCTTTTATATATACAGATTCTTTTGGAGAGAGAGAGAGAGAGAGAGAGAGAGAGAGAGAGAGAGAGAGAGAGAGAGAGAGAGAGAGAGAAATCCCTTGTGCAGCGGCAACACAACAGAGAGAATCGAAATCCAGAATCCTAAGCATCAGATATTCCCCGAATTAATTAAATTCCGGCGTTCGGGCACGTCAAGGACTCTCTCTCTCTCTCTCTCTCTCTCTCTCTCTCTCTCTCTCTCTCTCTCTCTCTCTCTCTCTCTCTCTCTCTCCTGCAGGATTTTCAACAGCTGTCACCGAATGCCAATACATGGACTCTCGAAACCGACCTTCTTATCGCAATGCCGTAGAATGTTCAGGTCGTCATGTTAATGCCACTTGTGGCATCCGAAACAATGGGTAGCGAAAATACTGAGGATATCTCTAAGATTCCAATCTTTGAATAACAGGTTTACAATGACCTCATCACCTTCTAGGGTCACTGAGTCACGCGTCTGTCTTGTTTTCCCCACCCACAGTGGGGAAACTCAGTTCATGATTTGACATCTTTACCCGCAGTCACACCTTTAAGAGTCCCTTTGAAGGCCTGATTCCAAACCAAACCGTCAAGGTTTTCATAAGATGGAAAAACAAACGAAAACTACAGAAGCTGCCACACAAAATCCCCTTTATATATATATATATATATATATATATATATATATATATATATATATATATATATATATATATATATATATATATATATAAAAAAACAAGTACCGAGCCAGATGACGTCACACACATTGCCGCGGAATTAGGAGAATCCTCCCAACATCATAACATCCGTTCTCTCTAACACTGCCATAACATCTGGTTGTAAAACAAGAATATTCATTATCTTCATGGAATGAGTCATTACAAGACGACTGCACGATGAAAAATTGCAGGGGATGCACACAAAGAACTGCTTCCCTCACAAAGAAAGCAAACATGCAACGGGTTCTGAATAACCCATACTTATTTCACACACACACACGATATGCCATCTGTCTTTTAAACAAGTGATGCCAACAACAGTCACAAACATACGGTAAGGACCAGGCCTGGGGCTAACAAGAACGCTTCAAGTAATAAACAAGATTAAAAACGAGTGCCAAAATCAAGTATGTCGGGGCTATATGTATCAGAGGAGAGAAAAAACAAGTACAACAACGGTAAGCTATGGCAGCGCCGGAAAATCAAATTAGTAATATATTCTGCTCCAACGGTCCCAAAAATATCTTAATGAAATTATGAGGAACAAACATAAACACAATTACGTTTCTATCATTAGGACGGAATACGCCAGACAATAATTAAATAACCAAAAGTATAGTTTTTTATTAGTTTTTTTTATTGACTTTTAATTAGCTAAAAAATTCAACAGCTCACCACAAGCCTAAATAAATTAACAGCCCTTTGGATAATGATGTCCAGAGCCACGGAAAGACCCCTTTAGAAACCGAGACGGGAAAGTTGATCGATTCCATTACTAATTTGGCAAATTAAAATTTCCACAATCTGTAAGCGAGGGGTTTGAAATACTCTACTTCCCTGTGGATCCTCAAGTTCGTGACTTCCAGGCACCATCCTCTGGGACTACCGTGAATGCTCGGTCGGTATCGCTCAATCATGAAGCTGTCAAGGTTATGTTGCACATACTTGTGAACCATGTATGCAACATTTTCCTTCCACATGGGGAAATGGTCATAATGAGGGAAAAACATCATTAATTAACAGGCGCAAACTAGAGTTGAGCACACCTAAGCCATAATATATAAACAGTAGTCATAGTTAGCTTAGTCACCCAATACGCAGCGACAATTACGTTTTCATTTGCGAATAACAGGAAACTTCGAGTTTTCTTTCATTGCTAATCACAGTCAAGGATAAAAAAAAATAATAATTTCGACAGTGAGAAATCCTCAAACAACCTTCACCGATACCCAAAAGTAGAGGGGGTGCCACCTCATAAAAGTTGACAGATTCACCCACATCAATTCTTCCTTCGAGAACGAAAGTACGAAAGAAAAGCGTGGCATTACCTTATCCCAATCTTCTAATGCGGAGATTATATAATTTCAAACCATTACCCGCCCAAAAAAAATCTATTAACAAATTTCCTTTAATATTATTAAACTACTAACTTACGGATCTTAATGTGATCCACTATCGTTGCTCCACTCCTAAGGTAAGGCTGGCTGCAAATTTTAAGACAGGGAATGGGACTAAAAAAAAGACTACCTCAAGTCTAATGGCAGAGTTACAATTTCATATACTGTTAACTGCACAATCGTGACGAAGTTTTGAGGGAAGGAATGAAACCTCATAGAAACAAATGAAAACAAATCCTGCCAAACAAACGTTTATAAATACATACAGGATACGAACGAAGAAATGAAAGGGATGCTTCTCCCTCGAATTGCCTCTACGAGAATAACAGTTATCAAGAACGACGTCATACGACGGTGATGGCCGACCTAACAAGGGCGAACTAACTTCATCATCGCCTTAACCTTTTCCCTTCAATTGGGCCTCATCTCCGGCGCTCACGGTGCAGCCACTTGAGAGCCTTTTGAAATGATGACAAACATCACATGATGATGATGATGATGATGACTACCCAACCAAAAAGACTTCACTGCATGGACTTCAATTCGGGTGAAACGGAAAAAGTTGAATACAAGAGGCTCGCTTGCAAGACGCGCCCGCGCGCACGCAGATCCAGATGCAGAGCATCACAGCAGAACCGCAGCAAAATGAGAGGTACGAGAGCCAACGGAAGCAGCAGCATTCCGCTCAATTGCAGCAGTTTCTCCTAATGTTCACTTAAGACGGCCTCTTTCCTCCGACCCCTCTCTCTCTCTCTCTCTCTCTCTCTCTCTCTCTCTCTCTCTCTCTCTCTCTCTCTCTCCAGTTTTATGGTAACTCTTTCTTTACCCTATTTTGTCTACTACTTGCACAAAACATCGCGTAACGAACCTTGCCGACTATTCTTTTGTTCCTCTAAATGTTTAAAATTTACCAGTTTCCAAAATACCTGACTAAATTACACAATAAAAGCACACTAACCTAGGAAAAAAAATCCCCCCCTTTCCAATTCGTTGCTGGATAAACCGACAGACGCCGCTGCATGATCAACTGTTAGGCCTAAAATACGGTGCAATAAAGCAAATGACCCTTAGCAATAGGCCTATGAAGGGTCAGATAGGCTGGCCTCTTAGATTAGGGCTGCACTGGATAATTACTTACGGCGTATCTATTTATGGAGATAGAATTACCCTCTTAGCCTAACCAGAAATTACTTATTAGCCTGAAACATTTCCTAAAAACATAAATAATAATAATAATAATAATAATAATAATAATAATAATAATAATAATAATAATAACAACATTATTATTATTATTATTATTCAGGCAACAGTCATTAACTTTCTCGGTGCCATTTCCACACTTAGTAAACCTGCAATGGATGCTAACAACACGCTACATATGATTAAATAAAGCTGTTCGGCAGATAGCCTAGTTTCCTTGTATGGTTGCATGTCACGGAATTGATGGATGTTACCGACAACTAACGAAGAGAAAAATCAATATTTTCATGACTTTTTAACTTACGTTATGATTATCAAACAAAACAAGACAGTTTATGGTTATAAATGGTAGCAGCGAAGACAAGGTAGCCTACCAACAGTACATGAGAATGATGTTATCAGCTGCTGTGATCAGTATACCTACCTACTTGCGGAATCATTTCACCAATGACGGGCCACGCTCAACTACTATCAAAATACATGCAAATAATAAAATGTGTTGTACATTCAAGTTTCTGTCTTTTGTAAAAAGAAAAAAAGATGTTCCATTCTTGGTTAAAGGAAATATCTTTGACGATGTCTTGATGTCTGCACTGTTGTATGGGTGTGAACCATGGTTAAACGGAGATATAAAAACCACACACAAACAATACAAGTGGTGCATGAAGCAGCTTTTGGAAGTTGGGAAGACAACTAAGAATGGGGTTTGGTGGAACTTGATCTATCTATCTCCACTATGTGCAGCTCTGCTCTGGGGAAAACAAAGAATTATTTTTTCCGAAAGATGTGGCTTGAGAGAAATACAAGGAATGACGACCCACAAATGCATGCAGTGTCGACATATGTTAACTGCTCAACTACTGTTACAGTGACGACGACAAAGAAGCTTATTATATTAGGAAAACACTGTCAAATCTGAGTTTGTTGTAGGTAGCATTTATACTAAGTAGCATTTATACTAAGAGGTTAATGATATTGAGCGTATACCCTGGACAAAATTGCATCTGAGTGCTCATTCACTTGCAGTTGAGAAAGGGCGCTGGAACCGTCGAGGGAGACGACGACTTCTGAAGGAGGAGAGTTGTGCTCCAGTGGCCAGGTTCAGACAGAAGCTATGTAACTGAGAGTTGCCCAATTTGTTTACAAATACGACAAAGTTATAATGTCACCACTGTAAATAGTCTTACGTTAGGTAGATTTGAATACGGCATATGTACTATTGTACATAAATTGTTGTCTCTGTACTAATGTTCATTCACAGGCGTTTTGTTCACCTGCCATGTTAAAATATTGTACTCTTTAATAACTGTACACAACTTGTGTTAGCTTTCAATGTTTGAAGTTGCTGTATTTTGAACCAAATGGTCCTTACTGTAAATATCATTGTGCTAAGGTCCGTGGTCAACAATATTATCTATCTAATACGTAGTGTTATCCAATGGAGCACTATGATTTACTGCTGAAGCTGTGTAAATATCTCTCTCTCTCTCTCTCTCTCTCTCTCTCTCATCCGTTAAACAGGGTCTTCCTGACCATCTTAAATCCGATATCAGAATTCTCCTGACCCGCTCAAAACTTTTTCAAGTCTTGGGAGAAAAAGACTACTTGGGAAACTAAATCAAAACAAGTAAAAGAGGATGATGGCATTTTTTGAGAAATCATAAAAAGCTTCAGCAGCAAGCTTTCACGAAATAAATATTCGTATATGCAAAGAGAAAGAACCATGAAAAACCAAAGAATAACAAAAAGAATAACTTTACGCAGAGTAATTTGTTCCTCGCAATTCAAGTGAGTAGCAACATATATTGCTAAGATCAACAACTCATTTGAACCAAGTATTTTTCTGGATAATGAACATCCATACGCCAACTTGAATAAAAAAAAAACTTTGTGCTGTAACTATAGATGTTTCTCATCCCTTATATATATATATATATATATATATATATATATATATATATATATATATATATATATATAAATATATATATATATATATATATATATATATATATATATATATATATATATATATATATATATATATATATATATATATATATATATATATATATATATATATATATTTTTTTGCCAATGTCCATCGTTTCTCATTGCGAAATCCTACTTTTCAATAACTCCACAATCATCAGTAACCTTAAATACAAATGACATGCAAGTGATTACACTCACTCGATAACAATCTAATCTGAAAAATAATCAACTCGGTGAAAAGTGAAATAAATTCAATTAAGACTTACAGAATGGAAGTACAACAAAATACGAACGAGTGAAACGTATATGACAAGAGCGTTGGAGTAACGTTAAAAGTATGTCAACTGAAGTTCAGAAAGGAAGAAGTTACTACAGTAAGCCGATGAAGAAAGAAAATCAAGAGAAATAATTCGGTAGAAACCAGGGTTACTCAAGAAAGGAAAGAAGGAATACTCGAAACTTACAAATAACCCCGACCCCCCTCTCTCTCTCAATAAGAACCGTTACGAACGTCCTACATTTCGCAGAAAGAAGTCAGGCAGGTGGAGACCACGCAAAGAACAAAAATTAAATGCCATTGCTAATAGAATGATACTGTGATATCAACTTCAATTTTAGGAGAAACTAGATCACCGCATGTTAAGTGATATATGAATGAAAAAGGATTTCGGCATAAGGCAATTCTGCATTAGTTTATGGTGGCAACACGGGCTCTTAGGACAGTAACTGAAGAAGGAAATTAGCTGAATACTATCTGCAGTCCCTCTACATCGGGAACTAACGAGAGAGAGAGAGAGAGAATTTCGTATTCTTAGTCCAGTAGAATATGTTCTATATAAAACCAGTATTCTATATCAAAGGAAATATGTAATTATAGACGTGTAAAAATACACATTATTCCATCCTCTTCAGGGCGTCCAAATCCATCAACAGCCCTTTTGTTGACCTACTTCTCGACGGCTGTACACTGCATCTCTCCAAGTGGGGCACGTTCATTGACTCAATGACATAACCCCCACCCCCACCCACTTCCTCGTCACTTAACCTAGCACCTTTGCAGCTTATTCGATTTCCTTTCCTTGACTTGGGCGACACCATTCCATTCTTTAAGAGCCTGAAGGTCTACAGCTTCCTTTGGATTTCATCCCCATTTTTTTTTCTTTCGCCCTTTTTTGCTAGTTTCCATACTGGACATTATTTGTACGTCCTGTCGGCCTCCTCCACAGTTCATAATGTCATGTGAAAATAATTGCTGTTTCCCCATCTTTCGTGCTTTTAATTTTACAGATTCGCTAGTATCTACTTAAGTAAAAACTCCCTATAAGCAATTTATTAAGCATTTTATGGATTTAAAATATTTTATAAGATATTTTAATGACAGCTAATTGTATGCATGTTTGCATGACTTTTTTTTTTTGCACAATGCATGGAACACTGGATCTGTACCCAGTGGTTGCTCCCATAAGTTACAGCAACCAAGGGAAAAATATCCAAAGAATCCAGTTCTAAATTTTTAAGGAAAACTGCGGCTGTATTTGCACTGGTCGTGGGTACAAGTGTCGGCATCCGAAAATGAGGAGGGCAGTGGTCCTCTTCAGTTTTGCCAAACGTTTCAATTCCTTACTCTGGAACACTATTGGTCATTTCCCAAAATTTCTCATGATAATCAAGCATGGCGAAAACAACCGCAATGAAACTACGCATGCGCCAATCCTGCCTCAATTAAGAGTCATGAAGACTTATTACTTTCAAGTTGCCTTATTGGTTAACAGACTATACATCACCCACACGAAGTGTTCCGAATTTTAATTTCTCTAATCATCGAGAGGTGACTCATCATCAACGACTCGTCTCTTAGTTTCGTTTACGTCTCATCCCGGAGCCTCTCACAAACGGCTTGACTGGGATGCCCCAATATCCTGTTATAAATCTGTACTCCTCTTCAGTCGGTACTTTATCACGGGATGCAATCAGCTTTCTCTTCCGAGGCATCCTCGCTCATTCTGTGCCACACTAAAGAGAAACCTACTTTCCTCGTGTCGGTATAGTGTCCGTTGTTCAGAATCTTCCTATCACGAAAGTAAGTTCACCTTCGGCCCACAATAACTATTTGCCTAAAGGAGAAATGGAAAGGAAATGTTTCCAGAATCTCGTCTATGACCCTGAACACAGAGTCAGACTAAAGCAAAATATCAAACTAAGCAAGCTAAAGGAGTGCAAGCAACTACCAGTGCAATTTGGGTAATCAGGGTAAAGACCTCTCAAATTCTTCGTAAACTCACGTAATCTTCCCGTGCCTGTAAGTGTGGGAAGTATGTTGTTTCAACTCGCACATACCTGAAACAAAGAAAATAACATATTAACAAACAAAACAATAGACAGGGTTGAATAAACCAAAAAACACCAACATAATGAGTTGAATGTAAAAATATATATATATATATAGATGAACATAGTAGAATATAAACACTTAGATGAATCAATGGTAGTTTTCGTTTGTTTAGGCTAGGGATGTCATTCCCCGCAGCCTCCTCTAATCGAAAAGCCTTTTTTCAATTATGCCAGCCCCTTACGAAGGACAGCAGAGGGGTGCACAGAGGGGAGGGGTCCTAGAGAAGTCTGAGTAAACGATCCAGGCGTATCCGAAATTTATTCATTCATCTATCAGTTAATTAATTATGCAACTTCCTCATTAGCATAACTCCAGTTCTCGCTTCGAACAGAGTCTACTCTTCCCCTCCGGCCCAGCCCCTCCCCCCTCCCTTTCCCTCGACGGCGCCTATAATCAATGACAATTATCCTTTCCAAGTTCTAATGGAAGCTGACGCGATTGCTCTCAGGCTTTAAAAGAAGTGGACAGCGAGCGAAGGAGGGCGAGTCGAGCACCAGCGGGAGATAAGATGCTTCAGTGACGAGGGGAGACAGTCGACCCTTTCCTTTTTATAACCCGAAAACGAGCCCTCAATTTTTCCTTAATCGCCCTTCGATGGGGCAGATTTTTTATCTTATATATATCCCCGTTACTTAAAACTGAACGGAATAATTTAACAATTACGGAAGCCGTTGATGCCATGAATTTTTCGGTCAGTACATCTGGTTTTGACGATAACATTCAAAACTACCTCAAGTCTACTACATTCCATTAGATTATTAGAGGAATAATTTTATATTTGTAAAATATTATATAAGTCGAAGGTGTAATAAGACTTTTTTTCTAGTTCTAAATGGATCAAAATAAAACTCTGTTTAGGCTACAAGATATGACTGAGCACTTTTCCTAACTATGATAATAATAGAATAGTTGTACACAAAAAACACGTGTTGAATATTATGAAATACTCGCTGACCAACCTGGCGCTGCCCGGGAAAACTGAATGACAACCGATAAACTTTCTCTCTCTCTCTTTCCTGTTAAAATAGTTGCTTCAATTACAACGCCCAGCATTTTTGCCAGTTTATATTTCAGCCCTTCTCAAACCCCATTCATATCAGGGCTGAACTTGGACTTAAAGGGCATCGGGAGCACCACTATTCATACCGGTGACCTCAAAAACTATGGATTAGACACTAATATCTGTCATTTTTGACATTTTAGATTTCAACCCTTCTCATCGCCCGCCCCGCGCCCCCTTCTTAACAGGGCTGAACCTGGACTTAAAGGGCTTCGGGAGTGTCACTATTCATCTCAGCGACCTCGAAAACTATGGATTAGACACTAATATTTGTTGTTTCCTGTTATTTTTACATGTAGGCCCTTCCCACCCCAACGCCTCTTGGTGCCAATGATGTCCTACCCCGCCACAGTATTCTTTTCCAGATAGTAAGTCATATGTATACCAAGTTTGGTAGAAATTCCTCAATGCATTTCAGAATTATGCTAGAATATAACCACCCGGCCCCCGCCACACACACATACTGTACATACATATATACATACATCCATTTTTATATATACAGATGGATCAGCCTAAGAAATCAAACAGAAGTCCTTAATATGAAAAACGAAGCACTAACCACAAACCCTTGTACTCAAGAAAATAACAAATTCCAAGCTTCTTAGATACAAGTAAAAATGGTGATCAACACAGACCACATTCATAATACGACACGAAAAAAAAAAATGAGCCACGGACTACGCCTCCAGAACGCTGTTTACGCGCACGCCTCTTCGGAAACTAGATGAGCCTTTTCATCGGTTCCACAGGTTATCATTTTTTCAGAAGAGAAGATGCAATGAAGCTGAACTTTTACCCGTGCTTCATAGTCCTTAAGACAATTTTAACATTATTTATACGAAACGTTCGAAATCCAACGCCAATACAATTAAATTTATAAGTTGGTACATGGTACAAACTACAGATATCTATCTTTTTTAGCACATTCAATTTCAAAATATCGTAAGTCTGCTTGTCATATGCATAAGATAAATTCTAAGAAAAGACACTCATAATAAAATAACTTGAACCTCTCGTTACAAAAAAAAATATTAACATGCAATAAAATGACAACCGTATCAAAATAACATTGGCAATAAAAACAGAGAACACGAAATGAATGCCAAGGAAACAAAATGGGCCACACGACCAACAAAAAGCTAGAATATTAACCCGTAACGCCGCCAATCGCAGGAATAACATCATTACAATGGACAAACCTTTACTTCCTCAAACTCCAATGTTTTTTCAGTTCTTTAAGACTGCTCGCAGAAAAAGGAATAGACACCTGTTGCCAGTCACGAGGCCCACCTTTAGTCAACTCTGCGTGAAAATCAATGCATAACGTTTTGAGCAATCATGTTAACATACAACCTGACCTAAAATTAACCACCTAGTCACAAGTCATAAAATTCATTATCAAGGAAACTTCATGTGCCCTTTAAGTTTAAATTAATAGAGTTTAAATTAAGAGAGAGAGAGAGAGAGTTAATCATCATATCTGCTGCAGTGCTGCATATGACCAATGAGGGAGGGGAAGTTAAGTGATTATCATATTTAATCATTCTTAATAAATGAAAAACAAAATTTTACGACAGAACATACAGCTAAAGTAATATTTTTGTTTTTTACTACAAAGCTATGATGTAAAACAAAATAACACAGAACATTGGTAAAAAAATACATATATATTATACTCGTATATATACATATACCAATATATATATATATATATATATATATATATATATATATATATATATATATATATATATATATATATATATATATATACATATACCAATATATATATATATCGACAGATAGATAGACAGATAGGCAGATTAGATACTGTACATATACATATGTACAATCACTCAAAAAAGTTTTGCAACATACTTCAAAACTTTTCGGACAACAACTTATAATAGCGACATCTGGCGCTATTTGCCAAATCAGTTGTAGGCGCGTGAAACAACTGAACACTATAGTGGTGGGTCCGAGAAATTACCTGCAGTTTCCCTTAAACAGGGCTTTTTCTGACACTGCTTACTGTTGTCATACTTTACTTAAAAAGGATGTTACTATAATACTTCAGAGGTCATCGCTGTTCTTATATTTTAATATTTTCATCTCCAACTGCCATCACAATCGTTGTTTTATCTCCTTCACATGTGTGAACTTTGTAGACATAGGCCTACGACTGTTATAAGTTGAACTATTAGTCTTATTAACATCAACAAATACGACTTTTGTAAAGACTTGCTTGCTCATTATTATTAATCAAATTTTTGAATGACTAATCCTATGTATGTTGTGAACTAGTGAAACTTAATATAAAATATACTGAACTAGACTAACAGATTTCAGTCTGTTCTTGTAATACACAATATAATGCTTGTACACACACACACACACACACACACACACACACACACACATATATATATATATATATATATATATATATATATATATATATATATATATATATATATATATATATATATATATATATATATATATATATATATATATATATATATATATATATATATATATATATATATATATACTGCCGTTATCATGTGTAATTTCTCATTTCTTTCATTGCTACTTAGGCCTATCATTTTTATGCCTCTTATGAAGTTAACCGAATATATAACGCCTATTTTTGTATTTCTTATTATCTAAGTTTCTAAAGAATTAAAATTAGCAAGAAAGTTCAACATTAATTTAGTTAATGCTAAACGCCAGCAGTGAAAGAAGACTACCATGCTCATCAGTGGAGAATGCCTCCTCTTCGCAAAAGATGATTCTTACAGAAATCATCGGCTACTGGATTATATTATAACGCAAACCCTAGCCTCTATTCTTTGTGTTTCGCTGATATGAAGTGTTTCTTGGCAGGAGTATGATGAAATAATATTTTGGTCTCATGTAGCCTGTTACGGATGGTTTGAGCAGCAACTTGAAGGGAAAGTGTAATGTTTTCTCTTTATGGCAACACCGGCTTGTCAGGGGAGTTAGGCGGAGCTCCTTCAGTGATCATCCGATGATGATCCTTAACAGTAGTGCAACAATGGGGTCGTCTTCCACTTTTTACAATGACTTTATCATATTTCCTCGTTCTCTCTGTTGTTTTATTCCTCTATACATGGTTGTTTTATTTACGCTAAGCTGCCGAGCAATATCTACAATAGAGACATTAGTCTTATGCAAGGTAATGATTGTGGTGCGGCAGTCTGTTGCCCATCTTATCAGTGCAAGTGACGAGACAATTTAGTTTAATTTTCCTGCCCGAATGTGGAGTCACACGATAACATACGACGTTACGAGATTTTTTTCTTTTTTGTTTTTTACAACAATAATGGTTGAATTCTTTCTTTATTTATAAATAATTTCATTGATGATTATTCAATATTACTTTATTAGTCAATAAGCTATTATCTGGATTCGAAATATAGTTTCTTCTTTGACTCTTTTGCCCAATCATCTAAAGTGAAATTTTTCAAAATGTTTCGTCATTTTTCGTAACATGAATTTTTCACTCACCATTCTTTTTCATATTGTTAACCGTATGATTAATAACCAAAGTCGAATAAGAAAATTACATTTCCTTGTAAATATCAAAAAGAACAAATTACTGTTAGGTGAACGAAAACTTCTGGAACATGTTGCTGGAACATGTTGCAAAACATTTTGAGTGACTGTACATTGCACATTTTATGGCAGATATATATGAGTATGATATATATATATATATATATATATATATATATATATATATGTATATATATATATATATATACATACACATATATATATATATATATATATATATATATATATATACATACGTAGACGACCACAAAGGTGAAAATTAAAGACCAGGAAACAAGTATTGTATTGCACAATTTCTTCAAAATAAAATAAATAAAAAGATAATATAAACAAGAAAAACTTCACAAAACAAAGACTGCCATTAACAAGCTAAACATCATTACTACACAATCACTAGTTTGTGTCAAATTGTCAATATTCAACAAAAAAATACTTTAAAAATACTTAAGAACTGAAACTACAGTTAGAACAGGCTATTGCTAAAAGGTAACATTGTACTTCCCTACAATTTTATGAACAAGGTAACTATCTAATTTAAAAAGACCCGAACTAATATTCATAAGTTGATTGTTAAAATGCTTAATAAAGGCAGATTCAATTATATTTCTCTTAACAATGTGGTTACAAAAATTTTCAGATGAATTTTTTCCAGTCTATACAATGGTTAAAATCATTCATATGTACAAATAAAGAATTTGTCAATTGGCCTGTTCGAACTGCGTAACGATGCTGTTTTAGACGATAATCTAGTTCTTTACCAGTTTGACCAAGGTATTTATTACTACATCCAGCACAAGGAATCGTGTAAATACAGCCATTAATTTGTTTTGGGAGTTACGAACAATGATATTCTGAAGTGTCCCTGAATTCTGCAAACAACAGTTATCTTGAAAATTTTCAGTAATTTTAATGAAACAAAGATTTACGTTATATGGAAGTGCTGTAACATTTTCTCACCAAAGGCTCCTATTGTTATTGGAATAAAAAAATGTTTCTAGCTTTCTGTAAAGATTTGTCGATTAAAAACTTGGGTATTTTAACATAATTCACGTCGTAAATTTTACAAAATTCCGAGTCTAAGAATTCCGCCGCATATCTAATGCCCTAAAAACATGCTACAAAAAACTGAGAGTTTTACATTAACATGGTGATCTGAATAATAGTGGACATAAGAACAGACGTTGGTAGGTTTCCCTGTAAACATCAAACACAAAAGTTCTATCCTCTATGAACCAAAACGTCTAAAATCGGCAACGAACTATTATCTTCTTGTTCCTCAACGGTGAATTTAATAGAAGGTACCAAGTGATTCAACTTGTCCAAGAAACTGTTCAAATTTTGGCAATTGGGCCAAACACAGGATATGTCATCAACGTATCGAAGATAGCGGGCAGTACTCGTACTTCAAAAAACTCCATATATAGGTTGCCAGGCACTGAGGAAAGGGGATTCTTTATAGCCACTTCAAACTTTTGAAGATAATAATTTCCGTTAAAAACAAACTTACAATCCTTAACACATAATTTTATCAATTCTAAAATTTTGTCAGAAGCTAAAGGTAAAAATGCCTTGTTAATTCGTCAGCTAAAAAGGTCAACAAATCGTCAACTGGGACATTGGTCAATAAAGAAGTTACATCAAAACTGACCATTTTAAAGTCGTAATTTATGCGAGAATTACTAATTTTTTCAACAAAATCTGTATTATTCTTTATATGCGATTGGGATATGTTTCCGACAATAGGCGTGAGAATCCGAACCAACCATTTAGACAGTTTATATGAAACGCTACCAACAGAACTGATTACTGGGCGGACAGGATTACCAAACTTGTGTGTTTTAATAAGACCATACATATACGGTAAAGTTGCACACTGCATTATGATATGCAGCCCGGAATTCTTAGACTCGAATTTGTAAATTTACGACGTAGGAATTATGTTAAAATAACAAGTTTTTAATCGACAAATCTTACAGAAAGTTAGAAACATTTTTTATTCCAATAACAATAGGGAGCCTTTGGTGAGAGAAAATATTTTGATACTTCCATATATAACGTAAATCTTGTTTCATTAAAAATTACTGAAAATTCTCAAGATAACTGTTGTTTACAAGAATTCAGAATAATTTCCAGAATATCATTGTTCGTAAACTCCTCAAACAAATTAATGGCTGTATTTACACGATTCCTTTGTGCTGATAGTAATAAATACCTTGGTCAAACTGGTAAAGAACTAGATTATCGTCTAAAACAGCATCGTTACGCAGTTCGAACAGGCCACCTGGACAAGTGCTTTATTTGTACATATGAATGATTTTAACTATTGTATAGACTGGAAAATTCATTCATAGTAATTTTTTGTAACCACATTGTTAAGAGAAATATAATTGAATCTGCCTTTATTAAGCATTTTAACAATCAACTTATGAATATTAGTTCGGGTCTTTTTAAATTAGATAGTTACCTTGTTCATAAAATTGTAGGGAAGTACAATGTTACCTTAGCAATAGCCTCTCCGTTCTAACTGTAGTTTCAGTTCTTAAGTATTTTTAAAGTATTTTTTGTTTGGTATGTGACAATTTGACTTCAAACTAGTGATTGCATTCAGTAATGATGTTTAGCTTGTTAGTGGCTTTGATCTTTGTTTTGTGAAGTTTTCTTGTTTATGTCTATCTTTATTTATTTTACTTTGTACCCCGAAGAAGTGTACGCAATACACGAAAGCGCTTTGGTACCTGGTCTTTAATTTTCACCTTTCATGTGGTTGTCTACGCATATATTTGTCACGTGCAGTTTGGTGACTTGTTGCTGATATATATTTAGACATATAAAATATATTTTTATATATATATATATATATATAAAAGATATATATATATATATATATATATACGAGTATATATATATACACACACACACACACACATACATACATATATATGCGCCTCTTATCTCATACTTCTTTACATTTACAAAATAAAATTAACAACCCACACATACGAAGAAGTCAGACTTTCAATTATTTCTCTCCCACCCGGAAGCACAACTCTAATCAAACAGTGGTCACTGGAGCAAAATTGAATTGTTATCGCAAAACTCACCCAATCAGGGCCTGAAAATTTGCTGAAAGTAAAGGAAAACAGTGCTATCCTCTGATTACCTCGGCGCATTGAAAGGCTTTCCATACCCCAGTGTGCCTGATGCGCCCTCTCCCCTGCCCGCCCTCCCTCTCTTTCTTCTCTTCTTCTCTCCGCGAACACCACATGACATTATTTTCACTCTCCTTCGCTCCCACCTTATCCTTTGATTCCACCGTCTACCACTACCCAACCTCAAAATCGCCGTTGCCCTGACCCACCATGAGGAAAAAACAGAAAATCAAGAAGCGAGACTAAACGGACGACATTCGAGATACGACCGAAAGACTGAGGAGATAAAATCCGAGTCCTTTGAGCGGGCATCGCCAGATGTAGAGAGAGAGAGAGAGAGAGAGAGAGAGAGAGAGAGAGAGAGAGGAGAGAGAGAGAGGTGCCGGGTTATGAGAAGAAGGGGGAGTAAGGAATGGAGAGGCTTAAATTGGAGGTACCAACGTAAAGGGGATTTACTGAAGGAAAACAAATTTATTGAAAAGCAAATGTTCATGGATGAAGCTGTAGCAAAAATGCAAGTTTCTGGGATGCACCTTCCAGCTTGTATTGGAACTGCCCTATCTGAATTTTTTCAAGTGTATGTATATTATATACACTATATATGTATATATATATATACATATATATGTAGGTATACATATATATTTATATATATATATACATATACATACATATATAAACTAATAGTATATATATATATATATATATATATATATATTATATATATGCATATATATAACTAATATATATATATATATATATATATATATATATATATATATATATATATATATATATATATAATATATATATGTGTGTATGTGTGTATAACATACACACACACTTTTCTCTTCATATAAATAGATGATACTACCCATTTACAGTCTGATGGACTCATTGGTGGAATGCCCGGAGCGATCCTAAGACCTAGCAAACGCGAATGACACCACACAACTTGTGACAGAGTAGGTGTATGAGAGAGAGAGAGAGAGAGAGAGAGAGAGAGAGAGAGAGAGGAGAGAGAGAGAGAGAGACAGACAGACAGACAGACAGAGAGAGAGCACAATCACACAACCATTATAAAACTCCTTCTTTGTAAGGACGCTTCATTAAGACAAACCCTCGAGTTTCACGCGAAGCAGAGGGCCATTAAGGGAAGAAAGCACAAAGAAAAGAAAAGCTGCAAAGCGGAAGAACATTAAATAGAGAGAGATGATATCAAGCCATGTGCTTTCTGTGTGTACGCTCGCTCTCTCTCTCTCTCTCTCTCTCTCTCTCTCTCTCTCTCTCTCTCCTTCCTCAAGTTTCAGGTTTCAGTACCTGTAAGTAGTTTGTACTTTGTTCATGAATGATACTTCGTTTAGAAAGGCGTCAGAAGTATGCCATTACCACGTTAATTAGTTCCTGTCTGTTACGTGACAAAACTGATAGGGTTATGGACATCTGGTGACAACAAGGCTATGTTCTATGACGGGTATAGAAAGGATGCTTTCATTAACATATGTATTCTTTTGTTCATTTAGAATATTGTCTGTATATGGGAGACGATTTTATACAGCTCCTAATAAGATTGAATGTTGAAGATAGGGAGTTTTTTTTTTCTCAATTTATTGGAATTTTGTTTCCTTTCTGTGTAATGAATCGACGTGTAAACCTCTGACTTCTCCATAAATTTTGCTGGATTGATTACTTCGTTTTATGACCAGTAACCCCACCCCCCCACACACCATTGAAGTCACTGCCCGCGGGGTAGCATTTCAGAGAAGAGTTGTGGCAGGTGATTGATTGTTTTATCGTAAACTACTGTACCTTTTCTGCTGCTGGGCCTACAGGAAAAAGAGGGGAGTGAAAAGAAATTAACGGAGGGGCAATATTTATTTTTTTTTCTGTTCTAAACAGAAGAGCATCGGCCACCGATTTTAATGCTTTGAAGATCATTTTTGTCGAGTATATAAATGTCGGCCGTGCTCAAACATGTACTGGAAATGTAATTGTGTCAAGTTTTCAGTCGGCTGATCAAGGTTCCTATATGCAAGCTTTATGGAAATTCGTGTGTTTCGTGAGCATCTGGTAGGCTTACGCCACTGCATCTTAGGCTTAAGCCCGACTATACAGTAGCTTAGCGTCCATCTTATTTCTAGGTTTTATTTATTTAGGCCTATATATATTTGTGATGTTGGTCATGATTGGACAATCGTATAAGCCCCTCTGATGGGAGCTGCCTGGCGAACGAAATGCAACGGGAATCCTTTTTCTTTCGTAGAACGAATGAACGAACAAATGTGTGAAATTAACAAACGTAGACTTTTCCCTGCGGTCTTACATAGGCTTAGTGTTCTGCCAGATGACGGTCAGCCGGACGAAGTTGCCAGTGACCAGTTAGTTATTTCGAGAGAATAACTTGAATCTTATGAATGCGCTCTCTCTCTCTCTCTCTCTCTCTCTCTCTCTCTCTCTCTCTCCTCATGTTTAATAACCTTTTGAAAGTATTGATTTGTTAAACTCTTATTTCCATGGAGACACCCATACCGCTACTTCCCTCCCTCGGCCATGTGGATCGAACGCGGGTTCTTTGATTGTAAGCCGTTGCTCTTGCGCCAAGAAAAGACAGAGCAGGAAGTCATTAGATCCCAGTTCCACTAAATTCCAGCAACTGATAATTAGAGAGAAAGAGAGAGAATAATAAGACTACCATTATCTGCAAGAATTGTGTTCACTACAATTATCAAACAACTCCTGAAGCCTAAATAATGATTGTCGCTTTAGAGGCTCGTCTGTTGTTTAATTTTCCGGGTTTTATGACAAGCAACGAGGCGTTGAACATCCGATAGTCCTGTTGTGTGGCTCTGAAGAACAGAAATGATGTTTGATTTATTTGTGGTCTTTCATTGACTCTGGCTTTGGGAGTGGTTTGTGAATGGGACAGAGATTGCCCTTGTTTATGGTACAGTGGCGTAGATAATTAGAGCCCTGTTTCTATACGTCCCCTCCCTCCCTCTCCCTCTCAGTTATATCTCCTCTCTCTCTGTCTTTTTGTTTAATTATGCTACGTTTTTTCATCTTTGCTTCGTTGTCATATTATACATCCTCTACGTAATCGAGTACGGAGTTTACTTTCATGTAATTATTATAATTAATTTTTTATGCTTCAGTCTTCGCACGTATACAACACCTTTTTTCTCTTCTGAATTACAGTAACTTCCTGAAGAGGCCAATTTAGGAACAAAATTAATATGATTATAATTTTTTGTAGTAGTATCAGCAGCAGCAGCAACAGTAGTAGTAGTAGTAGCAGTAGTAGTAGTAGTAGTAGTAGTAGTAGTAGTAGTAGTAGTGTTCTTCCAGTGAAAGGCAGCAGCTGGCCTTTTCTTGCTAACAAGGAGATTTGCTCTGTTTGCTCTTAGTTTGTTTAACTAACCATTATTCTTCTTCCCTTTATCCCTGAGTCATGCCTTCGATGTCCCTATACTTTGATCAGATTATTCGTGGTAAGCTTTGGGGAGTAACCAAAAGAACGAATAATACCCCTTCATTAAGGAAAAGTCTGGCTTTCCCAGCTCGACGCGATGTTCGCTACCGGAAAGCAGTCATTTCTTTGTTTTGTTTTGTTTGTGTTTTTCTTGCAGTTTTCTTTGTTTTTTTTTGAAGTTTATTTTTTTTACCGATAATCTCATGAAAGTTTTTTTTTATGTAATTTGTAAGTTACCTAATGACTTCTCTCATAGATTTCATGTGCTGAATCCTTAAATTAGAAATGGTGATGCTTATCAGTTTATCATGCTTTGTGGGCAAACAAAAATCAAAAATTTTGTCTTAATGATAAAAAGACGTTCTTTTATGAGGCTTGGTAAATTTCAAAATGGGCATTACAAATAATGTGTCAGAAAAAATTTATCGGTTTTGCCTAAGTTTGCAATACTTGCATATAGCTCTCTCCTCCGTTTTATTTCTTTTATCAATTATAGAGGTTGTTGTAATTATGTAGTAGTTGTTTTGGTCAGTTACTGATATTTTTTTTTGTTTTATACCATCGTTTTATAGGACAAACTCATTTCCTTTCAGTTAAGAATGTCATCATTATACTTTTCCATAGGTTGATTTATTCATTCTTATAATTATTGCCCCGGAAATAATGAATGCGATTACATAATTCATAAATGTTATCATTAGCCGTTGCTTTTGAGAGTCATTTTGCATAAATGCATATAGCTACTTTAGATTGTTTCAAATTAGCTTGAACAAGCACTGTGTTTTTATTTGAAAAGAATGTCAGAGAAAGGTGGTTTGAACATGTACACAAATGATCGTATATTGACGGGTCATTTGTTGTGCATGGAAGCTAAAGATTTGCAACAAGTAGATTTCACCTTCAGGAAAAAAGTTGAAAGAGGAATTAGAAATATCTTTTTTGTTTTCTTATTTTGCAACCGCCCTTGATTTGATTTCTCAAGTGGAAGACCTTCACTCCGTCCTCAGGAAGTTTATAGCGATCACGTGGGTCGTGAGGCTGTTGTAAGTCCTCTTTTATGGTGACGGATAATTCTCCTGATGTGGATCCAGTCTTCCACGTTTGATGTAGAAGAAGTCGTAAATACCATTTGATAAAGGTATTTTGTGATGTCCCGATCTGTCACCGGGACCCAAAGGGCATCTTCGCTTCAAAGCAAAATCCTCATGACGTACAGAGTGCTCTCAGGAAGCACAGATCTAGCGCTCCTGATTCAAGCGACCTCTTGTATTTTTTGGAAGGTACTTTATGTCCTTGTGAGAACTGTAATTACTAATGTATGTCAGGATTTGCAAGCTTTCCAACCACATGTATTTTAAATCTCTTCCTAAATTGTTTTTGTAATTGTTAACCATTCTTCAGGTGTGAGGAAACACATTTGACTTTATATAGATGTTCCTCTGTTTTTCCCTAATGTCAGATACTACTTTACGCTCGCAAGAGTTCTTGACCTGTCAGAGATTTTGTGTCAGTGTTTACCGGCTGCTCTGTGAGCAAGAGCCCGTGCTGGCATAAAGCCAGTTTAATCAAAAACAACAAGTGTCAATAAACCAGAATACACCTTGAATATGCCTAATGGAGGCACGCCAGATTTTATCATTTTCCGTTTTTTAATCAACGTTGCATAAACAAGTAAAAATGCCTTGGCAAGGCTCTTGACGTAGGTTGATGTGACTGGAGATATATATATATATATATATATATATATATATATATATATATATATATATATATATATATATATATATATATATATATATATATATATATATATACATATATATATATATATATATTTATATTTATATATATATATATATATATGAATGTTACTTTTGAATGATCATGATGTAACACTGAAAGACACTATTTCCTTTTTATAAGGTTAATATTAAAGTTTTTCCGCCATCAGTAACCAGGACATTGGGGACTCCGGGTAATTCTAGATTAGTTAGTCATGCCTGAATCGTAATGTTGCTGTTACGCCTTACTGCACATGCCTTGCACCCAAAATCCAGATGCTTTCAAAGATCGTTTGGTGTTGGTAGATGTACCATGGGAACGTGTATCTTCAATTTTACCACAGATTACTGAATGCCATGTAATCGATTTTCTTTTTTATATAATTTCCTCTCCATTACGCATCACCTAAAATATATGGAGCCTTTTCTCTACTTAAAATATGTGCTTCCAGAAGTAGCTATAGTTTGGGGAGATTTGCAGTTTCTAATGGTGAGCAGTCCACCAGGATTTCTCATATGAAGGTGAATGTTTTTTCCACATTTATAAAAAAGAAATCATTTCTACCTCTCCAGTGTATCCTTTCCTTATTCGCATTTTTTAAAACAACATAAGCAGCACAACACAAGTACGAATGTACCAAGAATCATTTATGTTGTTTCTTTTGAGGTGCAGTTTAAAAGGTTAAGCTTTTCGCTTTGATAGTTCTGTCTTCTGAGCAGGCGTTGTCTTCATCAAGACATGGCGGGAAGAACTGTGAAATGAAAGAATAGTATTTTATGATTAGAAGTTTTATAAGAAATACTGGTACCAAAATCAAGCCTTCACCTTTTATCGCATTGTTCGTGTTTACTCAAAAGGCAGTTTCGCCTCAAAAGAAACGAACGCAGATTCGTCGTTAATTTAATCATTCTAGTGTGGACACGAATATATGAGTAAAGTAAGTTTGTGCAGAACTTACTGCATTTTTAAGGTTATGTTTGAATTATATTATCCATACAGTATAATTCAAGTTTCTATGTACATGAACTTAGCTTGGCACTTCGGCCAGTCCTTGACAAATGGTAAAAAGACAAACGATGTGCTTATTTGGTAGTGCATTCTTTGATAAATAGGGTGTTGGGACGGGACATTTGTTCTGTATCGTTACCCCGAGTACATTTCAGAAAGATTTAAAGTAATATTTCAAAAAAAAGGAGAAGTTGTTGGGTGATTTGACACTAGTATGATTAAAGTAACGACGAATCTGCCTTTGTTTCTTGTGAGTAAACAGCCACTTGAGTAAACATGAACAATGCGAGAAAAGGTGAAGGTCTGCCTTTGGTACCAGAAGTCGGCAGGAACTAGGAAGGGCGGAGGGGTGGGCTGAGGTGGTTGGCAGTTTTTTTGGTGAAAGAGGTATGGGGGAGGGGAGAGGATGAGTGACATTGCCGCGACGGTGACTTTCGCCGCTTACCGCCAGGGGAGAGAGAGAGAGAGAGAGAGAGAGAGAGAGAGACTAAGGAGGGAAGCTTTTGAGTCAGGCCGTGCAGAATCGATTTCCCGTAAGCGTCTTCTGGCGACTACCGTCGGTTCCGAATCGCATTTCTGTGTTGGTGGAGGCGCTGTGGGTTTTGGTGTCATTTCTGTTTTCATTGATTTCGATGTTTTCTTATTTGGGCCTTCATAGCGGCTTTATATGGTCATGTTTGGTGATTTCGGAATAATAAATATTAACATTTAGCTGTTACTTTTCGTTTGTTCAGGGAATGAAACGTACCAAATTTGAACGTTTGTTATTATTTATTATTATTATTATTATTATTATTATTATTATTATTATTAACAAAAACCTTATAAATTCTCACCCGCCAGACTTGGACAGACAGTCGTAATAATCATTGATTTGCAGAATAGTTATATCACGTGATGTCTCGTGCAGCATACATGCACGACTATACCGGGAAGCCGGGAAGGCTTTCTTCTTCTTCTTCTTCTTCTTCTTCTTCTTCTTCTTCTTCTTCTTCTTCTGTAACAGTTCTTATAGATCGCCGTTCGTCTCAAGTTACATATTATATTACTTGGGCAACAAACATTTGACCGGTAATAATTATCGAAAATGTTGGCTGCGTGTACAAGTCATGTTATTCGATTGTAAGTTCAGAAGGAAACCTGTTATAGAAATTATGAAATGTATGATTGGAGGGTTGTGAAGTTATTAAAGTGGATATTTGAAAGCGATAGTGTTTGTGTGTGTGTTTGTTTTTTAATCTGATCCTGAAGTATGTGAGGTAGATAAGTAACAACAGTGGCGTATGCCTGGTTCTGTGCTGTGAAAAAGGAAAGGTAAACCTAATTGGTAATTGTGTTCTTTCGAGTTGGACGAAGTAGGGAGCAACGAAGTCGGCCAAGAGTTCAGAAGTTGAAAACCGGGGTGCCGAGTGATTTACCATAAAACATTTGGTCCTCCGGAGAGTTGACACTTGAGCCTTAAAATAATATTTAACCGGTTTGCCATTCATTATGTTCCACTTGGTTTGCTTGACAGAATTGAAACGAAACGATGTCGAAACAGCTCTCGGTTTCTTTTCTCTTGACGTGGGCGTTCGATTCTTGGAATGCTGACTAGATAAGGTTTTGTCATTGTGGTTTCCTCTGTGATACATGACAGACATTAATAATGTATATACTTTAATATTTATAGGGTAGAGGCATTTCCAGTCGGTGGCAGAACCAGATAGCCAGCGCGAGAATATTTGGGGGAAAGCAGTTTGAATTGCAAAACCTTTTGTACGAGTAGAGAAAGTACAGAGGTGTTACCATGCGCACTGATCTGGATAGAGATGATTGATGTGCCATTTTCTATGCAGTCCAGTGGTGCAGTGCTGGGATCTTGTTGCCTGAGTTCGCTTCTCACCTACCTCTCAACAGTTCACCCAGTGAGGTAAACGTGCACCAGCTTCTGCTGTGGTCGAAGAGAATGGATAGAGACTAGCAGCTGCATCACTAGAACTTGCCCCCCGTAGACTCATGCAGTGCACTGTAGGCATTATTAAAGGGGTGTTTGAAGCGTCCATTCGGCCCCTACTTGCTCCCACTTTTTTAGCCTTTTAATTATCTCCATTTTGACTTCCTTTCGGCAATCTTGCTGTCCAACCTCCAGCTGTTACTTCGTAGTGTGACTGTGGGGGTTTTCTCACAGCTTCACCTATAGACCCTTATACTTCATCTCGGTCATTATCTCGGCATCTGCATCTTGCTGTCTAACCACTTCGAATGCTTCTCCTCACTCTAGTGCTGAATAGCTTTTAAGTCTACCATGAATCCGATCGAATTCTACAGCTTGCGACTCCTCTCCACAAAGAAAAAAGCCTGTGGATATATGTATATATATATATATATATATATATATATATATATATATATATATATATATATATATAATGTGTGTGTGTGTGTGTGTGTGTGTGTGTGTATATATAAATATGTATTTGTAATATATTATACAGTATATATGTAGATAGTTAATACTTATAATATATATTTATACATATATGTATATATTTATATTTAATATATTGTTTGTAAACTTTTGCGTTATTTAGCAGAATATTTGTAGCCCTTCAAGTCGGTAGTTTATACAGATAACTCTTCGTATGTTCATGAATTGCCATTGTTATTAACGTTTATAAAAGGTTTTTAATTTCGTTTGGGAGAATTTTGTTTATTAGTACAAGACATGCATGCATTCCTTCATGTTTTTGTAGCTCAATTTTAATTGTTGTTATTAATCTTATTATTATTAGTAGTATATTTTTTTAGGAGTAATTTAAAAACCTTTCGAAGTTCGGTTAATAGGATTAATAGGACTATGCTTTCTTGGGCTGCAGTTTATTGATCAAACAGGAAAACGTTAGGTAATCGGTAGTGAATAACGAGAGTTTTTTTTTTTTTTTTTTTTTTTTTTATTTGAGATGAAGTACGATACTCTGGTATTTGCTGTAACATACAAAGTGAAAGCAACGAATATGAAATTATCTGTCCTTACTAGTCAACAAAATTAAGCCGAATTGTTTATCTTGATCGTAAGTGGATGGAGATATTGTTATCAGATATATCAGCCAGGTCTCCGTCTGCTCTGTCGCTGTTCTGTGATCATATATATATATATATATATATATATATATATATATATATATATATATATATATATATATATATATATATATATATATATATATACGTATATATATATATATATATATATATATATATATATATATATATATATATATATATATATATATATATATATATATATATATATATATATATATATATATATATATATATATATATATATATATATATATATATATATAGAGAGAGAGAGAGAGAGAGAGAGAGAGAGAGAGAGAGAGAGAGAGAGAGAAGAGTTAAGTATACCTTAGTTTTACCAGACCACTGAGCTGATTAACAGAGAGAGAGAGAGAGAGAGAGAGAGTTTCACACACATTTTCAAATCTTCTGTTTTTCTTCTCTGAGAAATTTGAATTGTAATACCGATTTTTATACTGCAAAATGCCGAGAAGGCATTTGGTAACGTCATCGGACCAGTAATATGGAAGGCCTAACATCACTGTGGTATTCTCGTGAATTATGTAAAGCTATTTGAAATAACCGTGTTTATCTGTTTCTTTAATTTCTCAACCTTGAAGACAAGCACAGGAAATTGTTGGTGCCACATGTGCATTTGCAATTAAGGAATATAGTCTAAAAGAAATTCGCACACACACGTCAACATACGCATAAACACACTGCGTGCAGTCGTTCTCTAGGCCATTTTCATTGAATGGAAAATCACGTGTGTCATCTGTCAATTTAAAGACAGCATTTTTTCTAATTTCCTTTAAGTATTCTTTTGTTCAGGGCTAAAACCTTAAAGGAAAGGATGAAAATTCCTGCCATTTTACTCCATTTATGTAATGGCGACAGTTGTTTCAGCCAGCAACTGCACTCTAGTAAGTAGGCGAATACAGTTAAAAAAAAGGGGAGGGACTTAAAAGAAGATTCCAAAAATTGAAGTTAATAAAGAAAATTTCACATAATGAAGATTCTTCGTGAAATCTTACAAGACTGGACCCTCCGGCTCCATTGAGTGCCAGCGGCCTGAGGGGCTATTTCCTTCTGGAGGAGAGAACATATTCCGGAGAGAGAGAGAGGTTACTTGCCCTAAAATTTTTTAGTAGTCTTTGAGCTAGTCGCTATGTTCCATTGACTGAAAGATAGTCATAAGTGGACCTTGTGCCCATAATTTCTTGTTTCTCGCATTTTGTTGACCCTCAGAATATTCTGAGTAGTCACACGGGACCCTTCACAACCCTGTTGTTTATGAGGTAACGTGGCTGATATAAACTGAATAAAAAGACAATTAACTGGCACTTTGGACCGTCTCTGGCCGTGATCATTCTTTCGTTGCCCCATTTGTCTGGTCGCATCGAGTCCATTGCCTCGCCACATCATTTAGCTCATTGCCGTTGGCATCGTCCTTAATGATATTCAGGTTTGGTCGCCTTTGAAATTTATGAAAATGTCGGTTTATGAATCTCTCTCTCTCTCTCTCTCTCTCTCTCTCTCTCTCTCTCTCTCTCTCTCTCTCTCTCTCTGTAGGCTGAATTTATTTGCTCTGTTAGACTGTAAATTTCGCTCCCACAGTGGTGAAATCACGCTCCAAGAAGCTCAGAAGGCTGGCTCTCTCTCTCTCTCTCTCTCTCTCTCTCTCTCTCTCTCTCTCTCTCTCTCTCTCTCTGTGCACTTGTGCTCAAAAACTGATGACCCCGTGCTCGATTTATGAACCGGATGGGGGGCGAATGGGCACTTTCCTAAAAATCCACCATGCTCTCTTCAGCCTTAGCAGTGAATTATGTACCTGGTTGACAAACGACTAACCTGGGCTGCAGCTAGAAGGAGAGAGAGAGAGAGAGAGAGAGAGAGAGAGAGAGAGAGAGAGAGAGAGAGGGAAGAGGGGGCGGGGCAGGGGGAGGGGGGGTGGGTTGCATTAAACGTGACCGTCCATTGCTCCGTCAAAGTGTATACTGTCACAAATCAAAATGTATATATATTATAATAAACAGGGGGGTTAGGGGATCGATGTCAACCTCACCCCGCTGGGATGAAACTTGGGCCAGGGTCTTAAACCATTGGTGTATTCATTCTCTCTCTCTCTCTCTCTCTCTCTCTCTCTCTCTCTCTCTCTCTCTCTCTCTCAAGATTTATAAGCGAATTGGCACCATGTGTCCGAATGAATATGCTTTGGCTGTTGTAATCAGAAGAAAATAAAATCACAAAAGGGGAGGAGAAGATGGCTTAGGCCTAAAGCGGTAAACTGTGTAGCGTACCCTCCACGTCACGAGTTTGTTAGGGACAAGAGAGTGCCGCGTTGCTATTTATTCCCGATGGTTTGAATTCCCCGCATTCGAGGTGGATAACGCAACCTTAAGGTTTCGTGAGGGTCTTGGAGTGGTTATCTCCTCCTCCCCCTCCACCCTCCTCTCTCTTGGGATATACATTTACGGATCAGATGTGGAGGAGCATCTCTCATAGGAAACCGCGTTCTAGGCCCAAAACGTCGTGAGATGTGGCTGTTTTAACAACTTGAATTGTGACTTAACGAGGGCACGTAAGGCATTGTTTAGATGCTCTATGTATGATGTAGGGCAGATGATGACGATGGCGTAAGTGGTCGGTTGACCTGGAGGTTCGGTTGAAGGTAGGAACACCAAAGAATCTTAATAGTGACAGTTACATTATTGAATTGTGCAATATAAGATTACCGTATTTTAAGTTTAAATACATTTTGTATTATATATTCCTTATATTTGTTTGTGTGTTTGTGTGAGGAACTGTAACCTTAGCTTGGTTGACAAACAAACCAAACGAAAAGAATGTCAGTTTCATCCAATCTTGATTCCGTCATGACAGGAGAATCGATGGAGGGGTTTTGTTGAAGAGGGATTGGTGAACTTTCATTGCAATTTTCCAACACGGTAATCAGAGAGGATTGCCCCTAAACAGTCTTAAAGGAGAGGTGGTGATGCAACAAAACAAAACTGCTCTTGGTGTCTTTCTTGACTTGTATTTCTGTGAAAATAAACTTAGAATTGAGGGTAAGTAGTAGATAAATTGTTATTGATGGAAGGACTTTCGATGTAAAATACTTTAGTTTTGGCTGTTGTGGTCAATAACAAAAGCCCCAGAAGCCGGAAATTTTTATTCTTAGGCGCTGACTTAAGAAAGCACATTTTTTTTTTTTATCTTTTATTAGTAAGAAAGCACATTAGATTTAATTTCTTACGGATGAAATGTTGACTTATCAAGTGGAATTCTTTGAGCCGACAGCAAAAGTACTTTTTTCATGAGACTTGACTGGTGTCCCATCCAACCCTTCGAGTGGTGAAAAGACGTTGGGAAGGAGCAGATCGTTAGAGTAGCTCAGGACGTTAGCAACACCCTAATTGAACGAGTGTGCTCAAGAAAGGCACGTGGTGCACTGCAAAGTGAAGAATTTATGACGTTCGCTCAGGTTACACAGAGTAATGTATAGAGAAACAGTGAGGCGTGGGACGGGGTATTTGGGTCTCTTTTAATTGAAGGTTTTAGCCGTGTGGGTGCGACACGGGCTTGTTTAAGCTGTCATCAGACGTTTAGGGTGAACGGTTACTCAGCTGAAGGATTTTGTGGGGTTTCGAGACTTCTTTCTTGTTTAACAGTGTCCTAGGAGTAGATGGTTGTGTTAAATCCAGAGTCACGAAGGGAGGACCTGGGTTGTTTGCTGAAATTTCTATGTTTAAGGTTATTTGGATTGTATTCAGTTTTTGTAGGCGCTGTTTTAATAGTTGCACTCAATAGTAAGATTACGTCTTAGGTTCTGTGCGTTTGACTTTGGGCATATCCTCGATTTACCTAGGAATTATAGGTAGACTGTCATACCATCTCAATGGTCCGAATGTCCGGCATTTGGATTGCTTACCAAGATCCCACCTTGTCACAGTAATTATTACCTTTATATATTGTATCTCCAGTTATATTTTATTAATTTGTCAGTTTTGAAAACACTTATAATTGACTGAATTTATATTTTGATGCTGCAGAGAATTCGTCACATTTGTTTTCAGATCCTTTTGGATCTTTAATAAGTCGAATGTTTTTAATTTAGGTACTTGATTTGTGTGTGCTATTTTGTAACATCCATATATTTTAGCCTTGAAAATTTATTGATATGATGCTGTACTTCAAAGCACTGAGCTTCAAAGGGTCGCAGAAAAACGCGATTTAGCCTAATTTCGAAGAAAATATATAACTCTCTCTCTCTCTCTCTCTCTCTCTCTCTCTCTCTCTCTCTCTCTCTCTCTCTCTCTCAGCTGCTGGACGCTAAAGCTAAAAAAAGGGCGGTTTTGGAAAGACGCATATGTGCCAAAAAGTAATTAAAGACTTTAATATTGAATATCTATTTAAGACCCAAGTTGTTGACAGACTCAATTATAAAGTGTTAGCTGAGAGAGAATTTTAGTATTTTCATATTTTGAAAATGTAGATGAGCGCGTCCTTTTTAGTTCTGAATATTGTCATGTGCGTTGATAGTTGCTTTAGCTATGAATAAACTGCTGCTTGTTATTCTGAGTATGTGAACTAGAATTTGTAGTCCTAACCTACAAGAAATCCATTTGATATCCTGTGATTTTAATAAATATCTCAATATACTTCGAAAAAGGTTAACTATTTACATTTACTGGTTTTGTGTGTGTGTGTGTCTCCTAGCTGCAACCCCTTTCATTCTTTTCTTCCATCTTGCTATCCACCCTCTCCTAACACTTGTTTCATAGTGCAACTGCGAGGTTTTCATCCCGTTACACCTTTCAGTCCTTTCTGCTCTCAATTTCCCTTTCAGCGCTGAATAACCTCAGAGGTCCCAGTGCTTGGCCCTTGATCTAAGTTCTATATTCCATCCTCCATATGTAATTCTGGAATTTTGCAACAGTATTTGTTTTGCCTAGAAGAGATTGGAGTGCCTTAGATTTAAGAGACAACAGGCTGTGGTGTTGGTCAAGAATCTTTCGTGGATTTGTAGTACTGCATTGAATTTTGACATTTAGATTTTTCTTTGTATTTGAGTCTGTGTAACTAGCCCAGAATATTTTTATGCGTAGATTCTCTGTAAATTTACCTCAGTGTCTCTGAGGGTAATATTACTTGCGATGATAGGATGAACAGATTTGTAATTACAGAATGCATGACTTATAAGTTGATGTCTTGCGACACCAGTATACTTACTTGGAAGCGTAACTTTCTCTTCAATTCTGTTCTGAAGCTGTTTCTCATTTATAAATAATCGGTTCAGAACCGGATTTGTTGCAAAAATGATTTTGTTGTTAATTCAGCTTTCATTCTGATGTTTCACTAATGTTGGTTTATTCTTTTTAATTTACATTTAATTGCGGTTTGCAGTGTCTTTCATAATATGCGGGACTACTCAGCTTTGTCACTTAAGTAATGTATCCATGTTGACTTCGTATTAATGTGTGTAAATTCCGAATAACGATGCTTGTGAAGATGGCGTTGGCCCAGAGCCAAATGTGATGGCGTAGCGTTGATCATGATTAAAATGAAATGGACCAGGTTAGCAAAAAAATGTGTACGAATTTTCAGTGCATTTCCAGACGTGCAATGTTCTCCTCAGCCGCGGCTCAAACGCACTTGGAAGGAAGAGTTGCGGAGGAGTATTCGGTTTCAGCAGGGTCGTAAACAGGTCCCACTTGACGATGGCTGCGTGCGTGCGTGTATACACTGGTAATGTCTGCGTGTTTCTGCTTTTATTTTCGCGTTGTTCATGGTTATTGATATTACTGGCGTTGCTGGCTGGCTAGCCGGCGCGTTCTGTTACTGTTATTGCAAATTTACGGCAGTGTTTGCCTTGACTGTTTTAACTGGAACTGTTTTTGCCAGTTTTGGTGATGTCCATTCTGCAATATTGTGTTTTTTTTTCCTCAGATCGAGCTTGTTTAGCAATGCGTCTTTTGCAAGCACTTGTTTGTAAATATTTGCGTAGGAGGGAACTTTTCATGAGAATGAACGCGATTGTTTAGCTTGGATATTGCTTTTTTTTATGAGAGTGAACACGATTGTTTAGCTTGGATTTTTTTTTTTTTTTTTTTTTTTTTTTTAAGTCAACAACATTTATTTGCCTGTCAGCCGAAAACATTTATTTACATTTCAGCCTTCTCCCTTCGCTGAGTTTACGCAGCGAAATTCCTCGTAAAAGGAAAACATTACCGAAGCAGTAATGCTGCCGAGCTGAAACCTAATAACAGACACGGCAATGACCGTCATTGTTGGGAGATTTGCGACTGTTATCACCTGCGGGTTGCGAGGCAGTTATGGCCGAGTTATGTCTCCTCTTAAGATTCTGTCCAGGTCTGAAAGACGCCAACGATCCTTCATTTAGCGCCTTTCAACCAAACGCTGGCTTAGGATGCTCGCTCATCGTTGATAAGTGAAATTTTCGGAGAACCGCAAAACCTCTTAAACATTGTTAAATGATAAATGGTTTCTCATAAATGAGTCATAAGAATCACGCCGGAGTTCGACACGGATGGTGGTGATGATGACTAACATTAGTGTGAAACTGTCCACGCTTTCCTGTCTTATATTAATTGTACTCATTAGTTTTATATGCATATTCATGATGATTTCTTTGTATGTCTAAATAGGCTATGAAAAAGCCGAGTTTAAAATCGGCCAAACGTAATATGCTCGTATTAGGAAGGTTTAACCCTGGAATATCTGTGAAATCACATACTCAGAATTAACTTCCCTTAATCCTTAAATGAATCTAATTTTATTAAATTATAAGTCGTATAATTATTAAACCAGCTTTGCTTGTAGCTTTTAGATTTAGTTCGACTCATGTCTAAAGTTAGTTGTCAGGAATTTTGAGTTTTTGTATGTTAAACTTATGGTTCTTTAAGACTCCTACCATTCCTGAATTGCAGAATGCAGTATTTTGGATACTTAGAGCATTCTCTCTCTCTCTCTCTCTCTCTCTCTCTCTCTCTCTCTCTCTCTCTCTCTCTCTCTGGAACTTCTTTAGCAGTGCATATACATTTTAGGAAACTGATCAGTCTTACTGTATATCTTTTTATATATTATTTGTGCTGGCGCACACATCTGTTTATTCTTATGGGTCCACTAATTCGTGTAGAAAGCTTAACGTTCGCCGTAAGGCAACCTTAAGAGTCACGTTGTCTCTCGTAATACCCCGTTTTCAGGTTAGGAGGGGGAGGGGTTGAGGTGGTAATGATATATGCGACCATCAATCCATCCCTGGGCCAATATTGTGATGTGAGGAAGGGGTTGTTAGGCGATGTGGTCGAGAAAGAAACTAAATAGATGTTTATGATTCCTTTGGTAAAGCTCTGAGGGAGTGCGTTCTTGACTGTCCTGTACTTCACTTGATCGGTAATAATTTTGACGGAATGTTCCTATCTTCGTTAGCCACGGTTGGTTCTTATTTGTTCTTTCTCTGCTTTTTCTCTTTCCTTAAGTCGCGTCGTTTTGGTGCAAAGGCCTCTTGACTCCTGAACCTAGGAACTCTTGTTAATCTCCCCCGTAGCGGGGTAGTACCGTCAGTGACCCTCATGCGGTGCACTGTAGGCATTACTTAAGGTTCTTTGCAGCGTGCCTTCGGCCCCTAGCTGGAATTTCTTTCGTCCCTTTTACTGGTACCTCCGTTGATATGCTCTTTCTTCCATCTTACTGTCCACCCTCTCCTAACAATTGATTCATAGTGCAACTGGGAGGTTTTCCTCCTGTTACACCTTTCAAACCTTTTACTGTCAATTTCCATTTCAGCTCTGAATGACCTCGTAGGTCCCAACACTTGGCCTTTGGCCTAAATTCTATTTTCAACTCGACTCAACTCTTCTTAATCTCTGGATGGGCCGGGAAAGGAACTGTGTATAGGAACATTTCAGCTTAAAAATCCAACATGTCTTGGCTAACCTCAGCAGTGAGTATTGGGTAATAATTGTGATACGACTGTTGGTGGTTGCATTCTGGGGAAAGAAGTGAGAGAAAAAATAGCGGATATGAATTACGAATGCTGTATCAAAATGTTTGTCGTCATATGAAGTTGAAGGAATGGACCTGAACGAGGTAATCACCTCCCCACGGAAGCGAGACCTTCTATCAGACATAACAGTCTTTGTTGCAATTCTTAGTTCATGAAGTGTAGAACTTTTTATTCATTAAGTTCGTATGCAGAGTTAGATTATGCATAGTGTAATTGTAAATATTTACATAGATATGATGATGCTCATTTAACTTGTCATAGTTATTTTCTTGAACCGAATTGTGTCCCGTTACTTTTACTAATTTCTAAATATCTTTAATGACTTAGCTTGATTAAGGATGTAAATGAGTCATTAGGCTGCCGTTGTACTGGTTTATTGAGCAACTTGTGTTTGTCCATGAACTTTTACGTTCTGTTTAATGTAAGAATTAAAACTACTACAAATTTTCGTCATAATACTGGGATTTTTTGAACCTCAGTAATTTCCTTAGCTATTTTACCACTCATTTCATGTGTTTTTATTACATTATGGACAATTTTGTGCGTGCGTGTGCGTGCCTCCGTACGCGCCCTATACCTCAATAATGATGTATTTGTTGCATGCGCTTCTTGTTAGATAAGTGGTGATTATTTAGAATTAGAGATTTCTTTCGTATTTTGCAGTTTTGATTGTCTCAGTTATCAGGTTTGCTTTGTTTTTTATATTGTTAAGATATGCCTTGCCTTTTCCATAATGTTTATGGATAGTGAGCGTTAGGTGTCAATGAATGTTCTGTTCTGCCGCTGGTTTTGCAGCTTGTTTGACTAATAATTTTATTATTATTATTTTTTTTATTATTATTATTATTATTATTATTATTATTATTATTATTTTTCTGTTTACAGGCATTCGTACTTTAGATAAGAATATCCATTTTTTCCCTAAAGACCCAGACCAAGATTTCATCCTGGTTTACTGTAAAAGCAATTAAGATTTATTTCCAAAGGTATGAGGAAAATGTTAGAAGGCCTCTCAGGAAACAGTGTTTTTGTAGCGTAGTCACTGTGGACGCGTGATATGGTTGTGTACCATTTTTTGTTTTCTTGATGTTTACCCTAGTCTTCCAACAAACGAGTTTTATTTATTTGCAAACACAGTAGACACATTTATGTACTGTAATTTACTTGTTTTTGAAAGGTTTTTATATCATTCCGGTTGTAATTGAATGTTGGCGCTGTCTTATCAGGAGGCAATTTTGTATGTGTGTGTGTGTGTGTGTGTGTGTTGGAGACCTAGCTATCCAATACCGTGGACTTTAGCCTTTTTCAGTAATCCACTGGGATGAACATCCTAATCTTCTGGGATGAGCTTTGGCATTATCCATTCCCTTTGCCACTGAATCCGTCCACAATGTTATTTTTCTCTTCGAAAGATCCTGACTTCTCTGATTGCGCATCTTCCTCCCGAGCTTCTGCTTTATAAATCTCAAGTCGCCGCGCCCCTCCTGCTTTTTGCAGTGACTCCAAGCACAGAAGGTATTGTGTGTCCTAGTTTTGTATATATATATATTTTTTTTTATTTGGATGTAATGTACAAAAATTGAATTTTCTTTCTCACTGAAATTCAGTTCAGTGGTCTTTTTGGCTTATACCTTAGATTATTATGGGCATATTGTTATTTGTAATTAACAGCAACTTTAGTAGACAACTCATGAGTTGTCATGGAAGATCCGTTGGTGATGATATTTTTTTTTGCAAGGAGAACACTATGCTGTATCTTTTTCTTATGGTTAAAAGGTCCGCAGTGATATATATTATATATATATATATATATATATATATATAATATATATATATACATACATGTATACACATACAATATACATTTATATTATATATGTATATATAATATATGTATGTATATATACATAATGTATATGAGAGAGAGAGAGATCGTTTAACCATTATAATTTTAATTACTGTTATCATCAGGGAGGGAATGAAATATACTGGTATACAAATGAGATTTCTGTAACCACTGATTAACCCAGAATCCTTGAGGCCGTACTCAAAACAATGATCCATCTAGCATGGGGGCAATTTTCAGAAGAGCGTCACGCCAACTAGAAAAGCCAGCTATGGCGGGCCTTGAAATGATTCCCCTTTCAGCGTGTTCACACGTTTTCATCGTGGATGGCGGGTTTTGACGTGATTCCCGTGAGAATTGCATGCCGAGATTATTTTCACAACCCTTCCAGTAATCTCTGGCAATCACACAGTGGTCCACCGCCTTTTTGTATTGCAATTTTCTCATGTAGGTCATCCCGACAATCTTTTGTTTTCTTTCTTCGCTTATCGACGAATCTTTTTTCTTTTTATCTCCTAATTCTTTCTGGGATTGGACGTAATAGCAGCTGTGGGAGCCATTTCGACGGCAATTACATGCAAAAGCACTTGCTCCCAATCACCGGTGAGTGGTCATTAGATGCGCCTTTTACGGGGAGATGAGTTGAGGCCAACGCTGACTTACAGTTTATACTCTAAATAAGGCAAATGCTGATTATACTATGGAAACAAGCGCTTGTATACAGTTGGTGCGTCTAGGCCAGGACAGGCTGTGTATTTGGTGTACATTCTGTGCTCTTTGTTCTGTATACACAATGTAAAATGTGCGTTTTCGTCGGTGTGTTGTGTAACTTTTTTTATATGTATAGAATTTAAATAAAGAATACACGTTGAAGAGATGCAAAAGCTATAAGAGTCTAATATAAGAAGTAATTCTTATGGTGATAAACGTCGTTCTTCATTGGAACTTTGTCTAGTATTCAAGTTGAAAACCTTCCTGGAATATCTGTTCAGTAATGGATTTCTAAGCAGTATTCCAGTATTCCTTTATCTTCGAAATCTCCCTATATTGGTGAAAAATCTTAATACACACACACACACTATATATATATATATATATATATATATATATATATATATATATATATATATATATATATATATATATAAATGGATATAAGCACATTAACTTGTGTATGAACGTTTATAATTAATTAGGGAGGTGTTCCATGATATGCATGAAGGGTAAGGCCGAGCTGACGCAGTTAGATCCGAAGAACAGAACCAAGGGTGCGAGGGGTGCCTGGGACAGTGTTGCCAAGGAATCGCGCAAGGTCTCGTATGTGGTGATTTATTGACTATTGGCCTCAGGCTTGAAAATAGAGGGGACGGTGGTGGTGACGGTGTTCGTACAGGTGAGATAGGGGGGAAAAAAGGTAAAGGAAAAAAGGGAGAGCTGAAGTTAAAGGTAAAGGGCGATTTCCAGATGGAAACCCGTTGGCTATGGAGTACGAAGATGGCCAAATCAAGGCGTATTTATAGGTCCTTCGAATGTGAAATCTGATGTAATAAAGATGAAATACGAGAGTAGCGCTTCTTGAGCAAACCCATAAGAAAATAATCTTTAAAACTGAAAGCCGAGAACTGCAAGAGAAATAATATTTTCAGGGAGCACGATGAGAGAAATATACTTTTAATTGGAAGCCTAGCCTTCGTGAGAATCAGAGAACTATTCCTTTAACGGCAGGCTCTCTTTTGAAGATTCCCAAAGCCGTAAGCTGATGCCGTTATGGGCAAGATGATTCTTTCCTTAAGGTTGATTTCCGACAGTAATAGTGAGAAATGATGATGGAGTCATTGCCACGTGGTTATGGTTGGGTTTATAGGACTCGAAAGATTTCTAATCTTAATAGTCAAAGGTTCCTGCCGAAGTTGATTTCTATTTGTTTGTGTTGTATTATAATTTTCTTCTCTTTAACTTTTTATTTACTTTTGGCATATAGACATTCTGTTCCATGGAAATTTGTACTGTAATTTGAAAATCGGGCTTTTGAGTTCGCCCACACTGATGCTTTGACATGAAAGGAGGCTGCAAAGGAGCCATCTCGTAGAGAAGACTGGCGAAACCTCGCTGTGAAATTGAGGGAGAATAATTCAGGGAATATACTTATCCCCTTTAGGCCTTTTTTTAACCGCCACGGTAATTAGGATTTTAACGCGGTTGTCTCCGGCAGTGAAGATGAGGCTAAATTATGATTGATTGGACTTGAGAACGTCGGTGGAAACGGGGTAAGTTACGAGTTTAAAGGTACGGGCTGGTAGTTAGGACACACACACACACACACACACACACACACACACACACAGATTGGAAGAAGACGAGGTACAGACTAGGTAACAAAGAAGTACACGAAATCTAAATATATCAAAGGAAATGAGTTATTGATAACTATAAGATCTAGAAGAGACAGGGAAACAGTCGATATATCTTATAAAAATATTTTAATCAACAGAGAGAGAGAGAGATAACGTACATTTTGCGACGTCAACTTTATACGAAATAACCTTAGTGACTCTTCGCCCCTAATCATGACCCCGACCACCTAAATTTTCACTCGGTAGCTAATGGAGTACCATCGGATGCTGATGTTAGTCTCTGCTGTCATTATCTTTGTGACGGGAGATCTCGCTGTCATCAGCAATTTCGTGATGGAAGATCTTCCCGTCAGCTTCTTAACTGCTTGTAGGAGAAAATCTCTCTCTCTCTCTCTCTCTCTCTCTCTCTCTCTCTCTCTCTCTCTCTCTCTCTCTCCCTAAGCTTCTCGAGGAATCTGAACAGGTAAAGGCTTTTAGAAGTTCGCGGAGAACGGTCTCAAGTGTACTAATCCAATACTCCTCGGCTAATCATGGTCTCCAGGGAAGGATTGAGGCTTTATTGCCACAAACTTTGATCGTCAGGAGAGCACAATGATATAATGCCTAGAAGGTGGTTCAGTGTACAGTATATTCAATTGTTTTGCCTGTTGTCTGTCTGTGCTGAGTATATCAAAAAGTTATTGATGCAATAAATTTACTTATTAGGTGCGGGCTGTGGAAGAAGAGGAAAAGTTGATAGTTTGTGAAATCAATTAGTTTGTAGTTCGGCGATTTTTTGTTTTGCTTACTCTTGAGCTGTTTTCTCCCATGCTTGAAGATTTCATATGTATCCAGATATCTAAACAGATCTGAAGTAAAAGAATACTTGTTGTGAATGGTGTGTGTGATATATATATATAATATATATATATGTATATATTATATATATATATATATATATATGTATATATATATATATATATACATATATATGTATATATATATATATATATATATATATATATATATATATATATATATATATATATTTATAAATTATATTGCTGGGAAGAACTTAAGGTACGGGTGTACTCAGGTTCCAACTTCTTTTATGACCTTTGTAGGTCAGTCGCTATCAACTCGGCCTGTCACTCGGTAGACAGAGGTTCGTTTCCGGTGTGAGTCAGAAATTTATTTCTGTGAAACACGTGACGTGTTCATTATTTTCATGTATATATATAAAATGTATGTTTATGCGTGTTAAAAAGCAGTGAATTAGGTACATGGTTGCTAGTAAGAATGGTGGGCGTTCATGTTTAGTACTCCGTCCAGATTTATACCATCCTATCGTAATTAAAAACGTGAATACCACAGAGGAGATCTTCAGCCTCAAAAGGGTAAAACCACTTGTAAAATATTCTCTTTCTCCATTATATTTACTTCTCATCTTTCTCATATACTCGAACACTATTTGCTATTTGTTATTTTTTTTTTTTTTTGAGCAATCCTTGTTTTCTTGTTCTAAGTGTTCACTACACCTAAAAGGCTGTAGATTAAAATAAGGCCAGCAGTCATAAAATTCTTCTTAATTACTCAAGCGTTTTTGTTTCTCGTAAACTCCAGTTTTTGAGAATCGTGATGAAAATTCTTTTTTTTTTTTTCCCATGGGGGTTTATATACTTAGGGAAATATTCGTGGGCTAATAAATGTATTTAATCGACTTACCCAACACGAGAGACCCTAGTAATCTTCTTGTCTTGAAACTTTTAATTGGTAAGTCGAAGAACGAATTATCCACTGCCGCCGCCCCTTGACCTAAAGTCCCCCTTCCCAGCCCCTTTCCCCTGCTCCTAGGCCAAATAAGAATGCATATTACGGGACTGAAGATGAAAACGGTAGTTAGCAATTGCTAACATTGCCTTTATCCTCAGGGTGCCAACTGCACGCATGTTCTGCCAGGAATCTTCAAGAAACCCACCTAACCTGCTGTGCGTCTGATCTGGTCCCTCCCACCCACTCCCGCCCACGCCTTTGTAATGTTGCTTGAGGCCATAACTGTTTGTATAGGTCCCCACGGCGCACACAGTAATGCACTTATGATATTGCTTTTTGTTTTCCTTTTAAATGGCTTTAGTTTGTCGCTTTGTGTCAAGCAAGAGGAGTTTGTGATTTTGTGGAATTGCTCTCTGCGCTTCATGGTTGAAGTGAGTGATTCCCGTTATCTGGATGCCAGCAGTGACTGTCTACCCTCTGTTTTGCCGGCAACTGCTTTTGGTGTGTGGCTTTCTGTGGGTGTGGCTAATCGACTCCTTTGCCGGAGGGTGTGCTCGCAATCAACTTTCCTTTCCTGGCGAGTTTGTTTTACATTTTTAGTATGTCTGTCAAGCGTTAGTTACTCAATATTTGTTTATTGAATGCACGAGTATTGTCATTTGATCTCTTCTTTCCATGTTCTGATATAGGTAAAGATACAAAAAGATTGTGTTCAAAGCATCTCGTATCTCTGTTGTATTTCGAACCTTCCATCAAGTCTCACTATCTTGGATCTAATTTTTTATATTATGAAGTTTCGGGTCATAATTATACAGAAATTCGAAAACGTGACACCCATCAAGTATCGGCCAGTTGATGCTAAGGTATTGTATGACGCATGCGTGATTGTTTATTCGGAGGTCCAGATGACAAGATGCAAACATTGCGTTATCGCATTGCATTTGGGGTTACCGTTTTCTTCTGAGTATTGATATGCAGTCAACTTTTTATCTTGGATGGGCTTCGTCCTGTCTTCTCTCGCTCCTGGGGGTTATCATTAGCCGGTGTTGTCTCAGAGGGAATCTTTTATTTATTACGTTTCATAATGGTTTTTTTTTTCAGTTGACTTGTATTGAGGCTATGATCCGTTAGTGAAAGAGCACCGAGTTTGATTTTGCGGGGTCCTTTATTTGATCATAGCCTGCCGCCGACCCGTCGGGTCAGCTGGAGTCTTCACCCTTTGTTAAGACCCCTAATCACCACCCTTCAGTTGTGAATTAAACCAGGGTCAGCTGGAGTCTTCACCATTAGTAAATTACTAAAAGGACCTATTCAAACTTGAGAGTTATTGTACGGAGGACTATCCAAGAAAGCTTGTAACTTTTGAATAAAACTCACCATCCCTTTTAGTAGAGTATATATATATATATATATATATATATATATATATATATATATATATATATATATATATATATATATATATATTAGTGTGTGTGTGTGTACGAGTATGTATGTAGTGTGTGTGTTGTACTGCACGCTGTCGCGTGTTGCGAGCATCCGAACACAACCTGATCGTTGTTGCTCACGTACCAAGCCAGTACATCCCCTGTGGTTTGGTCTGCTTGCGGTTGTATCATTATCATGTTCTGCTGATCTCTTGGATTCTCTCGCCTCGACCTTTTGTACTGAGCCTCTGCCAAGAAATTGTGTCGTTTGTTTACCGGAGGCAAATCCACCCACCGCAGTTCAGGCTCTAAAGGGCCTTTGTCATGAGTTCACTCTTCCGGAACGCCTTTAAAGAGGTCCTGGTTCTGCCTGCAGGAGTAGGAGGAAGAAGGGCAGGGAGAGGAACATTGACTACTGAGTCCCAGACCCTTGTGTAGTCATGCGCTGCGTTTTTCTGCGGATGTTGGTTTTTCTCCTTTGTCGGTGTACGTGTTGTGCTTTTTCCTCCCTTTGCGTATGCAGGAATTTTCTGCGGTTTTTTATTTAGATAATATACGTTGGTTCGTTGTTGACCAGTACCCTCTTGGTTGTGACTAATTTTGTTGGCTTTAATACTGTATACCGCCATCACAGTTAAGGATGAGGCAAGTGCTTTGCGTCGACCACTCGTCCCATTTCAATCTTATTTTTAGTATATGCTCTTCATGAAAAAGAGTACATATTACGGATCTCATTACTTTTCCAGTCATACTTCCATTCTTCCTCCAGTCCCTTTTACAGTTTTGCTTTCCCTGCCACTTCAGGTAACACAGCTGTCCGTCATGTACATTAATAATCTATTTCATTTGCATGTCAACCCTCACAATCTTTGACTCACTGTCATTCTGATTTTAAGTGACGAACGTCCAAGGTTTCGTTGATTTTATATGATATTGCTACGGCGTCAGTGACCCTGATAGTTGTGAAACCAGATGGTCTACGTCCTACCAGATATTGTTTAAAAAAAATAAATAGTTTCCAAGTGGCCCAAATATTATCAGTGAATTTGAGCTTCTGTATGGGTTACTTGGCAAACCGCTGTTTTCTACTTAATCACAAGGATTTCCATACTGCTTCTTGGCTGTGAGACGTAACATTACTGTAATTTTCATTTTTTTTTCCAATATTCTTGAATATCATTACTATTGCCAGACATTTAATTCAATCTAGTTCTCGCAATACAGATCTTCCAGTTCCTTCCTCTAGGGTCTAGAATCTAGATCATTGCAGCTGTCTTCCGGCATACTTATACAGTATGTGTTTTCTTGTCTCATACTTGCTTGAAAATTCATTAAGGGACTGTTAGGAGTATGTTTCTCTCTCTCTCTCTCTCTCTCTCTCTCTCTCTCTCTCTCTCTCTCTCAACACACACACGCACACACCCAAAACTGTTGCCCTTGATTAAGGTCAAAGGTGAAACGGGGGAAACTCATGGTTTATCCGAACGGAGATGTCGTCACATGCCTCGAAGAAATGAAATTTTTAATTAACACACACACACACACACACACACACACACACACACACACACACACACACACACACACACACACACACACACAAATCAGCTGCATTGCAAATGAAGCGTACCAGTTTTAGTAAGAGGCTAAATAGAATTTAAGAGAACATTAATAATAGAAATAAAAAAGTCTATTTTCTAGTCTTAATTTGCTAGTGTTTCAAGCAGCAAACAGGTGTTCACCCACATAAGACATTCAGGTTACGTGGAGATTTTGCCTTCACTCGTGTGAATGAATAGGACGGGATCTCTGGGGCGGGGGTTGGGGGTGGGGGCTTCCAGTTTGAGGTCTTTGCCAAGGCCACTTGTCTCGTGATGTCTCTTTTGGCTCGATCATAAAAGTTATTACGGCGCTGCATACTCCTTACCGCCTGGGGACACACTGCGGCCTCGGTGTGTTTCTTTGAAGTTTTAAGGTTCTATTTCGTTATATTATTTATTTCTTACTTTGCTACTTTCCGTTTTGTGGACATTATCGTGCATTTTAACAGTTGTTGCTTTATTATTGTAAATATATATAAATTTTTGGGATTTTGTCATCTTAACGTATCTGTGTAGAATTTCTGTCATCTGTAGTCAGTCATTTTTTTTTTTCGTATTTTGATTCGTCCATTGTATTCAGTTTCTACTATTTTTAAGCTTTTTTTGTAAAGCTGTTTAAGTAAATCATTTGAATTTATCCAGTTGAGCTGTGTGACCTTCTTGCTGCAATGCCAGTAGTCCTCCTCCTCCTCCTCCTCCTCCTCCTCCTCCTCCTGCTGTTAAAAATTGCATTAGTTGGATCTGATTTTCTCCCTTAGGAGCTCATACAGGGGACAAGTATTAGGTCTGAAATTGGCCGTTTCCTCCCAGCTTTCATATCAGGCTTCTTCGTATGAAGGAAGGCGCCAGGATCTCTGGTGGGGGATTTTTTCTGTTAAGCGTTTCGACTGTTATTTTGTAAAATAAGGATTGTTAATAGTTTTTCAATATGCTTTGGGAACATTGATTTGACGTAAGTTAAAATAACTGCATAAACTGCGTAACGCAGTGCACCCTTTTCAGATCCGTTCAAGAAAGTTTGTGGTCGTAATCGTATGAGCGCATGTATTGACACATTTTGATTTCATTAATAATTCTGCCTATTGCGCGCGCGTAGCAGACATTGTTTTCATATTCTCATCTACTACCAATTCTTACAAACACATTGCTTTGTATCGTTGTGGCATGAGAGCGTACGATAATAAGTTTTTTCCAATCTCTTATACACACACTAATATATATATATATATATATATATATATATATATATATATATATATATATATATATATATATATATATATATATATATATATATATACACACACAAATGTGTGGGCGCTTTTGCGCTTCCAATATTGCATACAGAAGTCGAGACATTTTGTACGTTGTTTTATATTTATTATTAAAGTAAAATGTCATGAAACTGCGTGGATGACTGTTACCACATCCTGTCTGTCATCTGCTCGCTGGGGGCGGGGAGCTTGTTCACGCTTTGCATAGACTTCCATGTATACATTTAATTTCATATCGATATCTTTTATCAGGTTACTGAAACTGGATTGTAAGAATGTTTTCTCTTTTCTTATTGCATGTGATGTCGTTGTCTGCTCGCCCGAGAGGAAATTGTGTAGGCTCCTTTGCTTCTCCTAGTACAAGTTTAATATCTTGGAAGATTCTCTCTCTCTCTCTCTCTCTCTCTCTCTCTCTCTCTCTCTCTCTCTCTCACGCGTGTGTGTGTTGCGCGCGCGCGTACGTATGTATGTATGCGACATTTTAATTCATTCATTCATTATCTCACTCATCTTAAGAGACGCTCCCAGACCAAACCTCCCTGACACCGGGTCAGAAGAACCAACTTTGGAAGTGAGAGTAGACTGGTCATCCTTGTCCGGATGAGGCGGTTGAGGGTGACCATTTCCTTCCGGATGACCTTCCTCGGTGCCCCAAACGTAGTGGCATCTGGCCTGACCAGATGTTATTGCTTTTCTGTCTATGGCCTTTCCCTGGGTTTCCCTACCTAGTCTTCGGTATCCGTTTGACACGTATGCACAAGAGAGTGCAAGTGCAATCGGAAATGGTTTTACAGTTGCAGCATAGGCAAATGTGAGGATTTTGAAATACTGCCTGTTGCACTTTCATATATTTCTGTGACTTTCGTTCTTGCGGATTTCTTTTGATTTAATTGACTTGACCCTTCGAAACTTCTTGTACTCGTCTTTGGGGGAAGCTCCTGCTTTTCATGCTGCTTTGTAAATCAAGAAGATTGACTGCGTGTGTGTTTGTGTGTAGTGTCAGGGATTGTGATTGATCAAGCATATTTAATTATTAATGGTCTTCTGTAAGAGGCTTTTGTATTCGCAGCAAGGAAGATGTAAACAAAGATAATTTATCTTACAAGAAACTCTCTCTCTCTCTCTCTCTCTCTCTCTCTCTCTCTCTCTCTCTCTCTCTCTCTCTCTCACACTCACAGCACACTTGCAGTTTCACTTAATTGTAATTCGACAGCACACTTTCAACCATGAAGGGCAGGGAGATTGCAGTTTTGACATTGGAAAATCGGCAGTCGCTTGCAGCGCGAAATTGAAAGTTATTGTAAAAATCTCATATCACCTGGTGTTGGGTCGTCTGCTGAGGAAATAGTTTACATTATATATGTATATATATAGTATAATATATGTATAAAATGTATATAATATAATATATATGTGTCTTCTTATCTTCTTTTAACGTGCTTTTTCCCATTTTGTATGGGGTAAGCAAATGTTTTTGACGTGCTTTTTCCCATTTTTGTATGGGGTATAATATATGCCTATAAGGACTTTTGATTTGGCTTTAGGGTAGACCTATAGTCTATATCGTATGCCCTGCCTGACATCGCTTAGATATATATATATATGTGTATGAGGACATACCAAAATATTTTAAATGTCGAAATATAATATATATATAATATATATGTATATGTGTGTTGTGTATAATATATGTGTGTGTATGAGGACGTACCAAAATCTTTTAAATGTCGAAATATATATATATATATATATATATATATATATATATATATATATATATATATATATATATATATATATATATATATATACTGTATATAGTGTGTGTGTGTGTGTGTGAGAGGATGTACCAAAATATTTTAAATGTCGACTGAGAGTTTTAAATGCCACGTATGCAAATCTTACATTTAAAAGTGATTTCATTCAGGAAAAGTGTTGCGTTAGATTATGACCTCACCACCACATACCCAGGTTTGACGTGGCCGGGACGTCATTGTGATGTCATTCGACTTACACAACGCTAATTTATGCATTTTGACCTTTTAGGAAAGGTCACTTGCTTATTTCAGTTATTTCACGTTGTGCCAAGCATGAGTCAGAAGATTTCAAAGATTTCAGGATGAGTGAAACTTAAAATTGACCCAAATTTTGAGACCAAGAAGTAATTGTTTCAATTTGAAAACCAGAAGTGAAAGTGTTTGAGAAGTAATGTAGCGACGTTTTGAGTGCAAGGTTTCTTTTTTTTCTGTAAAAGATTTTATAGTGTATGGAATAAGCGTGTCTGAAGGCAACGGGTTAAGAAGAATTAACTGCAAATAATTGTGTGGATGGTCACACTGTTAAAATTCTGTTGACCTAGGCACCCAGCAGATTGTCAGATGTGATAGGTCACAACCAGTCATTCTGAGAGTTGGAAGAGCTACACCTTCTGGAGCAGCCACCTCTTAAGCTTGATGAAGGCGTATTCACGGTATACATGTGTAGTTTCCTGAGACATTACACTACCCTTGATTTTTTAAGGATATGCCAAAAGAAAACAAAACCATAATGTACACCTACAAAGGACGAGGACTACTATTCGAAAGTGTCTTAATTTTTCCTTATATAACCAAATAAGCAAACAGTGTCGAGCAGAACACTGGACATAACGGAACTGATTACTGATCGAGAAAAGCAGTGGAGCGCAAGACGGGCGATGTTCTTATGTATGCAGACGGGGGAACCTGCCTGCTCTACAAGCATTGTGTATGAATGAGAGAGTCCCAGAGATTGGCGTCGTTTTCGTTTTGTAATTATCTGGTTTTTAGTCAGCTTGAATGGCGTGTCCAGGAGAGGCGTTATTGTTTAGAGTTTCGTATTTAGTTGTGTCAGCGGGAGTTTTTGGTAATGAACTTGCCCGTTAATAAACTCGAGGCAACGGGACTGAAGATATCGAGGTCGTTGAAAGTAATTTTTTTTAAACAATAGTTGTCTATATCATAGTAAAATGCTTGGAATTACATTTCGTTTCAATCAGTTCATCTAAAATTTTTAAACAGGGTTGCTGCTGGTACATTTTTGCAGAGAAAATGAACTGAAGGTTTGGTGTTAGTAATTGCCTCTTTGAGTCGTTTTATATATGCTGAATTTGTATAATCCAAGAAAAACGCGTGCAATGAAATCCGTTTCCTGTCCTTTAATGTTCGTGGAAATGCAGCCATGGAAATTGAGTAACCATAGTCAATTCTCTCTCTCTCTCTCTCTCTCTCTCTCTCTCTCTCTCTCTCTCTCTCTCTCTCTCTCTCTCTCTCTCTCCATATGCATAATGTTCAAACTTATAAGTAGAAATGACTTTATCTAACGAGTCACGAAGAACAAAGTCATGCTTACTTAGAATTAGTGTCGAAAGAAGACGCGTTTGCATTTGAATAAGTTATCGAAGGCTTATTACAACACCGCTGCGACAAGAACGTCGTCTAAACACATTTCCTGACGGGATATGACGTGCGTCACCAATCGAAGGTTATTCTTTAAGACCAAGCACTCATTGTCAGATGCCTTCAAGAATGTCCTCAAGCAACAGTCTCTCCGGATGAGGCACACGGGTACCCCTCAGAGATACCACAGCTGGATCTTTGGAATACACCTCTTAATGGGGACAGATAGTGTTCAACGCCTATGTTCACTTTACATTTTCAATATTGTTTCCTTCATCCTAGGTTACTCTTGATGTTGCTAGTATCAATAATAATATGATGGTAACGATGATAAACCCCTAAATGAACAACACTCATTCAAAACTCGAACGTCCCTCAAGAGCCCAATTGAGGTGCGAGCTCAAAGAAATTACGAAAAACTATATTAAAAAAGTAAAAGGAAAAAAACGAACTCAGAGTATTCTCCTTATGCGACATAAAAGCCCGAAGGGATCTGCAGGAATAAAAAGATAGAAATTACAAAGATTACAACTAGGCGTCACCATTTACATTTCACTTTCACGTCTGTCATGAAAGGGGAAAGTCTTGCAAACCCATATTAAATGTGTCCAAACAGGAAGAGAGAGAGATATAAATACTCATTTTCACCACTATCGCGAATTCAAAAGCATTCCGCTGAAAGTGTACGGTAGTAAAAACCTCGCAAGAGAAAATAAATGCATGGAAATACAAACAAAATCTGAAAATACATTTCCCCTCAAATAATCCAAACTTCTGCGAGTGTTCCAAACAGAAATCCGGACAGAGTATCAGCCCTCAAGACAAAATCAATTAAGATGTATAAACAAACAAGTAAAAATGCAATGAAGTTTCTTCGGCGCAATCGAGTTTTCAGTTTGGTGGTTGCCTCCGCCACGGCCCATAAAACTCTTAACCGCGGCCCATGAAACTCAGCCACGGCCCGGTGGCGGCCTACGTTGTTGGTACCTATCCCGCTGCCAGAAGTACGATTATGGCTAACTTTAATCTTAAGTAAAATAAAAATTACTGAGGCTAGAGGGCTGCAATTTGGTGTCTGTGATAACTGGAATTTGCAGCCCTCTAGCCTCAGTAGTTTTTAAGATCTGAGGGCGGACGGACAGAAAAAGCCGGCACCACAGTTTTCTTTTACAGGAAACTAAAACTGAAACCACTTCCTTGTAATCACTGACGACCATTCTCCGGTTGTTGCTATGAAAAGCAGCTACTAACAAACAGGGAATACCAAATCAATAGCGTCTGAACAACGTACCCATGAACGGATATACATCACTAAAATCGAGCACTACTTTATTTTTTTTGCAGAATTATGAGTAACTGACATATAAGAGATAATGAATACTTGCGATCAAAGTGAAATGACTCGTTGAAAGTTTTTAGGAAACTTGTCAAACGTATTTATCTATGCCTCTCTACTTGCCTATACCTCTCTATTGTGCAATGCATAAGAAACGTTTGACATTAACCACAAGTCCTGTATAAACCACTGAAAGACCTGTGTGTGCACATAAGCATTTCCTGCAAATGAATTCAAGTATCCAAACAAACATTCACTTCATATGACCACTGCAAATATGCCGACAGCAGCCTTAAAAAATAAAATCTGCTCGCCCTTATCTAACTCGTTCTCTGAACTCCTGAACAAATGTTGAAAGTCTTCAACGAAAGTATACTGAATTTACTATGTTTCCATGCATAAATAAGCCCTAAAATTAAAAGGTTCAATGAATAATTGGTTTCTCCCTCCTGTACAAAAGCTGAAGAGAAGGGAGACAATGCCCTTCTATAACCCGACATGAATATAACATACGAGCAGGAGGAAGGGTGGTACCCAACCAAACAAGGAACGGTAGAAGCGTCAATAAAAACGGAGAGCTTGTTATAGGAATAAGGGAATCCGGATGTTTGAGGACAATTCCTAAGCCTGACAGTAGGTGCGTGTATAAAGGCTCCAAGTATAAAACAAGCCCACATTCATACGTATGTATCCATCAAGAAAAATATACGTCAACATTCGTCTTACAAACAAACTGGATACCAGCTCCTTCCAGAACTTTCTTCCAGACAAGCAAGCACACATCATGCTTGGAGAGTGGCTGGTGAACCCTCATATCACTCATCGAGGGGATTTATCGAACAGACAAGACCCGCGATAAGAACAGCAACCCTCCCCCCAACCTCCCACACCCGAAAACCACCTCCATCCTCCTCTTTCTTCCACCCTTGTTCTAAGAAGCCATTGATCAAAAATCGTCTAAGGTCACTGACCGTACCGTGCATGAAAAACAGTCGGTTCACAAAATTCACAGGAATATTTCTGCGCGTACCGGTGCGATCATTACATATTTACACGTTGCTTTCCTCGCCAAGAACAGAGAATTTTGAGTTTACATTACAATTAATGTGGACACGCAGGGGAAGTGTCCAAGCGTTCTTTCGTCTTGTTATGCAAGGTTTCACAGAATAAAAAGTCATTTTGGATAACGCAAGACCAGAGCCAAGAGAGGAACAGGGATGCAACCCAAAGTTCGGCTAATAATGGAATATGACGAAAAAGCCACCAACTCAGTCTTAGATAAAGCCTTCCACTCCTGCAGGCTCATCCCTAGGTAACAGTCTTCGTCACAAACTTGAATAAATTATGAGAATTCTAAAGCTGTCTGCTTGCCACAAGAAAAGTAGCTCAGCTTATCACACACTCTTTACACTATCTTATCAGCTTTATTATCCTCATTTCTCTAAATTTCCTATATCTAAGTTTTTCTTATACTGTAATACGATATTTCCTTGTTGCACCTTCTTTTCGGACCTTAACCCGTAGAAGACTTACAAAACCACCTTTTTCAGAAAAAAAAAAGATTCAAAATGCAATTACCGAAAAGTAATAAAACCTGAAAACCACATAATGGAAATACACATATTGAGCTAATGAAAGAATCAACAGAATTCTATCATTAAATATGCTAACAGAAAAAAGCAAGTTCTTTATTTTTAATTGGCCTAAACATTACAACTGTGGTCGTTGCAGTGGTGACGATAACAAAAAGTTACAAAAAAAAAAAAGTTACCCTAAGCACAAAAGAAAAGCCTGGAAAAACCTGGAGCGATCGTACTTCTCCAGCAGTAGCCCTAACCCCAAACAATTCTCGTGTCAGTTCCAAGTAGACGACAATGGTCCGTGACAAGACAGCCACACCCCCAACTCCTTTTCTTCCATTTCGATCGACATGCTATATTCCACTTTCTGGAAGAAAGGCGGGGCAGGAGCGTGTGGACGACTTCGATACTGAACGTTACTAACTCTTCTACACAGCACCATCGTTATTTTCGTGACTGCTTCGATCAAAACCGTTATTAAACTCGTCATTTCTCGTTAACAAAGTCTTGATCAACATCCTCGAGGTAAAGGCATATTATGGGAAGTCGAGACTCTAAACGGATATCGGCAATTCTGCAACATCCTAAATTAGCTGATATCCGTCATTTTCTGTTTAAAGGAAATGATGATAAGTATCATATCTATTAATGCTGTCACTATCTTAAAATTATTTCTGGGCGTGAAGAAAACACAAGGGTGGGAAGACGGGAGAGGAAACTTGACCCACGAAGGACGACAGTACACAGTAGGCAAAGTATGACTAAATGATAAAATCTTTAATAACCTTTAGAAATAAAGTGATAAATAGGATAACGATACTTGGTCACAAACAGAAATGCGATTTCACGTTGATTTCTAACACTAATTGGCTTTAAAATATCTGCTTTATAGACCTGAACCTATCATTTCCATCTCAGACTGGCATCCAAGGATGGTAACGAGCAGACTGGAACTGAGTACTGCCAGATCGTACGTTTTCCAGCTTAAAGAAGCCCAAAAGAAATGTCCTAAAAATGAGAGAAAATATCGAAATCAAACAATTCACAGAGCAATACTAAAAATTCAAGTTTATCAAAAGCCAATAATGAGATAAAATTGTAACAATTAACGGAAACAAAAAGTGAAGTTGACTGAGAGAGAAACCAAATTCAACTCCAAAGGAGGACAGGACGGAAAAATAAACAAAGAAAATCAGTCTTCAAAGTAAGATCTAGTTCACAACCAAATGGATAACGCTAAATCACTCCAAGCGAGACTATCTGTTATAAGAACGAGTCTGAGAGAAGGAAGAGTGCTAGTGAGTCTCCAGACTTATCATAAATCTTGATGGATGGAGTGACATGAAAGTGTGAAAAGTAAGTAATAGGAACGAGGGTGGGGGCAGGGAGGGGGAGAGAATAGGGGATACGGCTTTAAACTAAGTTATGACACGCGGATATGTTCATTCACCTAAACATTACACTAAGTATAATCTAAAGTGTGACTACTTACAACGGATGCATAAAAGGTGCCTTGTATTTTTCTATAATATACTGCATGAAAATGCCCTGTATTATTTAAATCATAAAATTAAAATAATCAAAACTAATTCATACTTACTATTACCAAGCAAGGAAAGGCTACCATCGCTGATGACTTACGTACCTGTTAAAGAAAAGGAAGAAGTCAATTTTTGGCTTCATAACAAATCACCTTATATTAAGCAACATTTTCCTTATACTTACATCAGTGTAAACACAGTTAAGACACTACCAAAAATATTCATAAATACTCAGTTCACCACTAAGCATACGTAATTGCTGCATTCCGAGGGTAAATATGCCTGATTTGGAAGGCATGAAATTACGCTAACATCATTCGAATGGCTAAAGATAAAAATCGAACATGCATTAACAAAATTTTTCGACAAAACCATAAATGTCTGGCTGGATTTACAGAGCCTTGAGGCAGGTTCTCTCTTTTATGGTCAAGAGATAAGAGTTGCAGGATCTAGAACGGCACTGATAGTGCCAGTGGGCCACCAATTATCTTGACAAGGGAAGCCTTTCAACATCGGCTACCTAAAAATACCTTACGGACAGAAGGGATATTAATGCGACTCCTAAATTACCTGGTCTAGACTTCCCTTTGACCTACATTCTTTAAATAGGAAACGATTGAGGAAAGAGTATTGAATACATTACCGGGTACCAGTCAACTCTTTAAATGTCCACCAACCAATTTCAGCCTTCTAATGCGATGATAGGTTAAATCTACTACTGTTTGGTAAGGAATCTGATAGTCAGCATAAACACTAACTACACTACATTTAAACACTTACATTATCAGTTCAGAAATTGTTCATCTTAAAATGCCTTATCCACTGGACTTTCCGGTCTTTCAGCCATATACGAAGAATGTTGAAATGGAAAAGGAATACAGTAATGGTAACATTTTCTGTTCTTTATAAACAATAATTCTACATATTTCGGACGCTCTGGGTAAACGAACAACTTGAAGGCAATCTTTTGGGAATAAGTCCTCCCTAAAAGACAGTATTTATTCATCCTTTCTCACAGGGGGACGGAAGGATATGAATCCTTTGCCAGCAAATTACTTATTGAAAAAAATGACGAGAACTATTGGCTACAGCACCTGTTTTACCACAGGGTTTCTTTTTCTCCTAATCTGAGTGCGAACAAAGCTCATTCCCCGACACGAGAAACATTTACTGGAATCTTGCAGTGTTGTCTGTTCTCTTCATTCAAACAGTTCAAATCCTGCTCCTCCATAAGCTTTCAGTTTCTGCAGACCTCGCACCAGAGTCCATTTTTTCAAAAACGGGCGGCTAAGACGGCAGGAAATGCAGAGTAAGGTATAATTACACATCCCGGTGATGAAGAGAACGGACTAATCGACTCTGTTGATACCCGAGTTCCCTACCTCTACACACACACAAACACACACACACTGTCGAGTGTGTGTGTGTGTGTGTGTGTGTGTGATTCTGAATACCAACGCATTACTCCTCTGTTCATCCACGGTCTAGAAAGATATGACTATCGAAAATGCACGAAGCTGATCGTTGTACCCAATGTACCTAAACTATTTCTATGAATATATGAGTTTGTCATTCCTCCAAATAGCAATCAATATCGAATAACAAAGATTAACAATGGCCTCATGTTTTATTATTTCTTAGTGCGGTAACACCAAACATAACAGTAGTATTATTGGGCGATGGCATGTACTATAATCATCGTTGGAAATAAAAATATGATCTTGAGCAGCAACACATCAAGGCAAATTATTCATACGGATGAATAATCACCAAATGAATGGTCCATCTGGGAATACAAAGAGAGAGAGAGAGAGAGAGAGAGAGAGAGAGAGAGAGAGAGAGAGAGAGAGAGAGAGAGAGAGAGAGAGAATCTGATGAATGGTTTCTTCGCCCCACAATGGATTGAGAATAACTTCTTAAGGCCCTTCAGTTTTTAAATATATGTTCGAATACTTTTTGTTGGATCTGTGATCACGCCCATATATTTTTTTATATTACTCCTACATCCGCAACTCTTCACAGTCGACTAACGACCAAGAACAGTGTTAGGTCAACAGAGGCATACTTGCTTTAACGCAAACAAGCCCCGGAAATCGAACTCTCGGGTCTCCAGTTGTGTGTGTGTGTGTGAGAGAGAGAGAGAGAGAGAGAGAGAGAGAGAGAGAGAGAGAGAGAGAGAGAGAGAGAGAGAGTGGGGAAGTGCGTGCACCGATCCTCCCCAACCGACAATCCATAATGAACAGCACCACGAGCGCTGCATATATACTGTATATTGGGATATGTATCCGATACTTAGATCCTTCTGGCATACAAAGCAAACATTCCACCGATTTCTTCCTCCTGTTATGATTAATTTAAATTCTTTAACTTGATAGAAAGCTTCAAGCGATTTCATAACAACATGTTCTGCTTACTACACTATAAAAATTACTTACAGACAAAAGTACGGTTGTAGCAACAAGAGTAAAATTACGAGTCGAAAACTCTGGCTAAAAAGGTGCTAATGCCGTTTTCAATTACGAATAATTATATTTACGCCATCAATGGATACTATCAGATACACACACACACACATATATATATACATATATATAAAAGTCGGCGTGTGTGCGCGTGTATGTGATTATTCTTTACGAGACACCTACAGTACATCATGCACCAAGCATAACATTTCCAGAGCCCTGAGGCGTACGCATTTCCCATAAACATACAAAGTATATTTCCCATAAATTGTAGTACCTATAAATACCTATAAATAAGTCGAGTTTATTTCCTCTAAATTGTACTGCTAGATCGTAAATCTCCCATAAATCAAAACGAGTTCCATCCCCTTCCATGACTAGCATAAGTAACACCACAACATTCCTGGAGCGAAAACAATCGCAGAGAGGGGAGAGAGAATTCTGGGAGAAACCTTTCCCTCTACGCCCGACGAAAACTAACATTAAGTTTTCCTAAATACTAGACTAACACGCCCTGCGGTTTCCGGGAAAAGCTTGCGGGACACTGAGGGATTCAAACTTTATTTGGCACAACCACGCATCTATACAAATTAAGGGAAATACACAAAAACCCGGAACTACAAATTCACTTAATTACTTATCAACGCAGGAAAACTTGACGAGTGTGATGAGCGAAGATTCACACGGATTTAAGAGACTAATTTGGTACTTTAGTGACATCCTAAATGCCATTTTAATCAATATGTTTTTGAAGTTCTAGAATATATAGCACTATATTTCATGTTCAGCTGAAATTTTAGAACTTCGTGTACCAAGCTTATATAGTTTAGTCGGAATGCAGTAACTTTCAGAGACTAACTTTCTGATATTTAGTGGTACTAGCAAGAGCCACAATGACAGCTCTTTCCATATTCGGGAAAAATGTAAGAGTTCCCTGCGACAGCTTTCCTCATATTTAGTAGAAATTCAAGCGCTGCCTGTGACAGCCATTCTCATATTTTGTGGAACTTCAAGATTCCCTTTGTGGTTCTCTCTATGTGAAGGAAATTCAACGGTTCCAAGTGACATCTATTTTCGTATTTAGTTTGAAACGACGTCAAGTTTTCTGGTATCTACGTGGATTTCACGAAATATCGTTTTATAGCTCCCATCTTCTAGAAATTCGTGAGCTACTAGTGTATAGCTGGAATTGCGTTCTAGAAAAACAATAGCTTCCCTGAGTAGGAATAAAACCAGCTTTTTAATTTTTTTTTTCTGTAAATCGACTAATGTTCGTAAACATATCTCCCCCACCTCTTGCTCTTCAACATACTCGAGTTTTCTTTTAATTGTGAGAGAGAGAGAGAGAGAGAGAGAGAGAGAGAGAGAGAGAGAGAGAGAGAGAGAGAGAGAGAGAGAGAGCCCTTTCTGATATTGATAAAGCGCAATTTCCCGCGGCGCCAGCCAGTAATTCAGTTGCCTATTGTCAGACGGATTGACATATTGACAACGGTCAAACCAACCACGCACCCCTCGGGAACATACCATTCAATTGACTTTATTTGCCAGTTTCCACCTCTTCCCACGCGTTTTGTGGGTGTCATGCGAGAAAACTCATGTATTTTTCACAAAAATATTACTTTACTGAAAGCAGACACCTCGAGGTAGCCTGCCAATGTATTTCTTTAAAGGTAACAAGAGTATTATCAGGCAAAACAGGCACACAATCTTAGGAACAAGCCGAAAGGGTCATTAACTGGTTGAGAAAATTTCAACAGGACACTGTTAATTTGTGGGAAAATTAAAGCCAGAAGATGCGCAGGCAAGATCACTATGGTAACTAAAAAGATACTGATATTTAATAACAGCACTGCAATTACAGTAGCAACTACGCAATGAAACCACTGGTAATGCGCATACAGTTTAATTATAACAAACGAGTTTGGACAGGTAGGAAGTTCTTGGTAAGACCTTCCTAATTATTCGACACGACACGACACCCATGCAACAAAAGGATTATAAGAAGACGCACCTAATATGATTTAATTTTAAAGGATATTACGGAGCACATCTAAAAATAAACCGGTAAAATATGCGCCGAAGTATCTTCGGCACAAACGAGTTTTCTGTACAGCATATAATCAAGGCCACCGAAAATAGATCTATCTTTTGGTGGTCTCGGTATACTACTGTATGATCCGCGGCCCAAGAAACTTTCATCCATGGCCCGGTGGTGGCCTGCCCTATAGCGTTGCCAGACGCACGCGCATGGCTAACTTTAACCTTAAATAAAATAAAAACTACTGAGGCTAGAGGGCTGCAATTTGGTATGACTGGAGGGTGGATGATCAACATACCCATTTGCAGCCCTCTAGCCTCAGTAGTTTTTACGTTCTGAGGGCGGACGCAAAAAGTGCGGACGGACAGACAAAGCCATCTCAATAATTTTCTTTTACAGAAAACTAAAAAGCTCATTAAGAACCCATTTCTATAACCTGAAACGATAATCCTTCCTTGAGGCTTTCGCTCAACTGAAATACTAGTGTCCCATAACCCAAGCCACTACGCCTAAGGTCCTAAGCGATTCAGGGATGAAAAAGAAAATGACAAGACAATAATGGAGCAAACTGAACTACTCACTATCCACTTAACCACTTACTATTGGGCCGTCAACCACAGGCAGCATCCACGCGTGCCATGGCATTCAGATTTCATTTGGGCAAAGGGAGGAGAGATGGGGAGGGGGAGGGGAAGAGAGAGAGAGGACAGTTTCAATCCTTCACCTTGCCTCTCCATTTGCGGACCTCTGTCAATTGAGGTAACTGGATGCTGTCAGAGATAACAAAGTTGTCCTGTAGGCTGCTCTGTTTAAAATCTTAAATGCTTTCGTCTTTCAAGAGCTATCTAGAGAGACTGGAGGTGCAACTGAATACTTCAGATATGTTTACCTTTCCCCTAATTAAAATATCATTCACAAAAATGGGAGATGCATTATAAAATTGGCAAATGCACAAAACAGGAGATAAATGATTAGAAATCACAACGTGATTTGACTAAAAAACAAGTAAAACTGCTCCCGTTTCTTCGGCACAATCGAGTTTTCCGTACATCGTATAATAAAGGCCGCCGAAAATAGATCTTTTATCTTTCGGTGGTCTCGGTATATATGCTGTATGAGCCACGGCCCATGAAACTTTAACAAAGGGCCGGTGGTGGCCTATCCTACAACGTAGCCAGAAGCACGAGTATGGCTAACTTTAGCCTTAAATAAAATAAAAACTACTTAGGCTAGAGGGCTGCAATTTGGTATGTTTGATGATTGGAGGGTGGATGATCAGCATAAAAATTCGCAGCCCTCTAGCCTCAGTGGTTTTTAAGATCTGACGGCGGACAGAAAAAGTGCGGGGAGAAATAAAGTGCGGAAAAAAAAAATTGCAGACAGAAAAAAGTGCAGACAAACAGACAATGCCGGCACAATAGTTTTCTTTTACAGAAAACTAAAAATATGACCAAGACAAATACAGATATTCAAGAAAAAAAAAAGCTGGACGACAAACTGATATCAACGGCAAAGTTTCTAAACAAACAAAGCAGTGAGGCAATGACAAAGCAAGCGGAAAGCAGGAGCACATTCAATCCCTTCAGCAACATTAACCTATTACTAAAACTTCTCCTTAGCAGCAACTGCACAGCAAATATTAAAAATGTGATCAAGTTCCAGCAACCGGCTTTTCAAAACACACATCCACCCAACCCAAGCTCCATAGCCGACAGATCCCCCGACACCGACAAACATCTCACAAGATTCCTCTGTCATGCAAAGATGACAAGGTTACACCTAGGAGGGGGGGGAAGGCGGAGGGAGGGGGTCACAAATAAAGTTTGCAGTCTTCAACAAGGACACTGCTGTTCTCGCTATCTCAACATCCAAGATCATATCGCTAACCCTCATACTGTCTGGCTCGTGTTAACCCATCAACACTAATATAACACTCGAACCCCTTTCCCATTCCTACACCCCTCTCTCTCTCTCTCTCTCTCTCTCTCTCTCTCTCTCTCTCTCTCTCTCTCGTATAAACACAGCCACGGGTCAACGGGCTCAAGGGTAAGGTTTCAATTCCATTTCCCATGGTAGCAACTTCTACTTATTTCAAATAGGAGATCAAGTCTTTGTATAGACGAGAAATCTGGTTCGAAATAATATCAGGTTAGCCTGTAAGTGAAATTAAACATAGGCAGCTGAGATCTCGTTTCCTCCCCGTTACAAGGTGAACATACCTATCCTTTCAACAGATCTTTGATTTCCAAAACTTCTAACGTCCCTATCAGTTTTCAGGTGCTAAAAACCAGCACAACTAAAGAGAGGTAATCAGGAGTGTCACAAATTACCACCTAAATGCTATAACGCGGCGCTCTTTTAAAAAGATTAAGTATAGCCAATTATATGTTCGATTTTGCTACCATAAGGACAGCAGCAAAAGCGTCCTATGAACGCCAATGATCAAAAGGTTTCTTTTCGAACGAAGACAACTAAAACCCAACTTAAATAAACATTTTTCAAGTGACAGACATTCCTCAAGTCTAGTTAAACCTGAAGCATTCCGAAACTGGTGTCGGATATCCTCCACCTGTCACCTAGAGAGAGAGAGAGAGAGAGAGAGAGAGAGAGAGAGAGAGAGAGAGAGAGAGAGACAATCATCAGAACCTATACATTAAAAAAAAGTAAAAAAGTCTTGTTGTATTTCACCCCGAAAAACGAGTTTAAGTCACCACCAGGAGCAAACTAATTTGGTTAAAATGGAGGGCGTAGCAGATATTGCCTCACGGCAAATAATAGTTCTTTTATACAAGGCCTAACCGCAGAGCACCCACGGTGGGACGGACGGGTTAAATACCCTTTACACTCTTCTTACGGTCAGTTCGCACATATTTAAGCAGAGAAACCCCCACCAAAACATCGTTGTTCCCACCATCAGAAGCATAGATAACGGGTTCTCGCAATGACGTTACCAAACGTAATTTGCAAGAGAAACTTTTCCCTCCAAAGCAAGAGATAGACATTAGTTTAGGTGACGGTCATGGGAGAAACGCCACTATTGCTTAAGGAGCTTGATATTCAAGGTGTTCACACCATTATTTCACAGCCATGGCGATAGAAAGGTCGGGCTGCAATACCTTGCAGCACGCACACAAATCGTCCTTGGTCACTCAGTACCTCGGCGTGTAAATAAAAATGTTCTCGAATATGACTCAGGTCATGGGTTAGTGAACGCGAACGAAATGACACGAAGGCAACAATAAGTTCTTCGTTTCTTCTAGTACCTGGGTTTCCGTCGACCATTTTGGTTTCGTATTGTCAATTTAGACGAGTTTTCGCTGAATGAAGCGGCTAAAATCTGGCATAAGTGGGCAGAGTAAGATGCATATTACAATTCAAGTCAAAATAATTATTGCATTTCTTCTTTTTGAAAGGCACAAAAGGAAAAGAAAAAAAAAAAGATTGAAAAACCAGAATTTTGTGTTTTCAATAGTACAGGTACTGACAGCGTTATTTCCACCCACCAACATTTATATACAGGGGACTCTAACGTTCCAGCATGTTTATATTTGAAAGAAAACTCCTATTTTGCATACCCACAACAAATCTGTCAATAGGCCGTGATTTAACCGAAAAGAAATTGGGTATTTCCAAAAACAAAGGATTACCAGAAAAAGTAAATCACGGTACGAAATGGCTCACTTATCAGAACCAAAACCACTAGTACGATCATTACCATGCAGCAAAGGGAGAAAAAAGTTTCATCCAACTCAAACAAAACAAGATGCCACAACACGCTAAATAAATTCTCTTGTACGGAAAATATCTATTGTGAAAGCAGGAGGTCAACAACAAAATATTATGAATTTATAGAACAAATGATAAAATAATATAACATTAAAAATAACGATAAATTTATTAACACCACCACATTAATTAACGTACAACAAATTCCTGTATATATTATAGAATCTGAATACCAATCTAAATACCTATCAACTCCTTGTAGGTTTACAACGGAAGCACCAAGCATTTATGAAAACCATACCTGTCCGTTGTACGAATCATTTATGAAAATCATAACCGTCCCTTACGAACAAGAAAGAATAATCAAATAAATAATTACATGGGCATCACCATCATCAATCATCGTCGTCATCGCCGCCTCCAACACCGCGAGTCGCAAAGGTCCTCTAGAGAACTTCTGCCACCCGTGCATTTCCTTCGCTTTATTTTCCACAAATCTCCACTCATCTCTAGCCTCCCTTCCCGCAGTTCTCATCCGCGTAGGTCTGGATCTTCCTACTGCTGTCTACACGAGGTCAGTTCACAGCATCACGAACTATTCTCTCAGAGGTTGTGACCATTATCTACACTTTAATGCGCTGCTATCTTTTCATGCAACAAGTTACCCTGGATAAATCACACGATACCTCTGTTCTACAGATCAACAGAAACAAGAAGATGAAAATAAACTGCAAACACAGTCTTCTATAAATTGACTCGAGTTTCATCTATGGGTTATCCTCTCGGTTTAATGGGATACTTCAAATTATGTACCAGTATTTTACAATGCACCCGACGTTCCTAATCACTTCTTCCAGTCCTATAATACTTAAGAGAAAAGTAAATAAATGCGCCCGAGTTCCTTCTGCGCAATCGGAGTTTTCTGTACAGCTGCTACAGCGTATAATCAAGGCCACCGAAAATAAATCTAACTTTCGGTGGTCTCGGTTTAATGTTGCATAAGCCGCGTCCTACGAAATTTTAACCACAGTCCGGTGGTGGCCTGTCCCATATCGTTGTCATCAGCACGATTATACCTAACTTTAACCTTAAATAAAATAAAAAAAAACTACTGATGCTAGATGAATGCAATTAGGAATGTTTGATGATTGGAGGGTGGATGATCAACGTACCAATTTGCAGCCCTCTAGCCTCAGTAGTTTTTTAGATCTGAGGGCGGACAGATAAGTGCACACAGAAAAAGTGCGGACAGACAGACAAAGCCGGCACAATAGTTTCCTTTTACAGAAAACTAAAAAGCTGAGAGAAGATTTATTCAGACTATACTTAAAACCTGTCACGTATTTTAAAATATGTAGTATGTTTATCACTTAGTTAACCACTGGTGATGGATCGAATGACCGAGCACTCAACGAATCTCTCTCTCTCTCTCTCTCTCTCTCTCTCTCTCTCTCTCTCTCTCTCTCTCTCTCTCTCTCTCTCATTTACGCACTCAAAATATACACCATAAACTACTAGGTATTTATGACCGATTCAAGAGTCCCCTCAACAAAGGTATCGCTGCAAATGGCAGAATAGCATAAACACAGGTGTCGACTTGTTAGCCTTGCAAAAAAAAGTAACCAATAGACTGTCTCACAAGATCTCTGAATAAGGCATCACTGTTTACACTACGTCAAACACACAAGGCAGATTTGTTACAAATGCAAACACAGACTTTTCTTACTAGGAACCACAACTACAAGTAGTGAACACACCCGTAACTACATTTTAACATAAAAAAAATTAATACCACATTACAAGCGTTGCAAAAGAGGAAATACTGTTTTCATAATTTAACAGTTAAATACCACTATTACATCTATTCCACTAAGGTCACACCGGGCTTCAGTCTTATACAAAATCATCGCTGAAAACATTCCCACCCATAAAGGCAAAACAAAATTAAACAGGAAAAAAAAAAAAACATGGCTAGGAGAAGAAACTTCAGTTCACTTCGGCGACACGGATGGACAGATTCACTTTCATCTGCCTTAGCGCTCGACTGACTTACAATAAGGGGTCCAGATCATACAGTTTTCAGTCTCTAAATGCAGCAATAAACGATGGAATATTAATATTACTAATATCTTTTAGCGTACCCCACAACTAAAAGGGTTTATTTAACGGAACTGAAAAACAAATATACGTAATCTAATCTGTAACTGTCACAAATAAACACTACATACATCCTTTCTTTTTCTAAATATATGTATATATACATTATATATAAAATGTTTCATCATCTATTCTTTCACCGATACACAGACTTATATGAACAGTGATGCATGGATGTATGTATGTATGCATATATATATTATATATGTACATTTACATATATAATATACATTTATATATATATATATATATATATATATATATATATATATATATATATATATATATATATATATATATATATATATATATATATATATATATATATATATATATGCATACATACATCCAAGGTCTATACTCTCCAGACCTTGCATCCATCCAAGCATCACTGTTCATATGCGGGTGTACCGGAGAAAAACTATATAAAAAATAAAAGCTAACGGCACAAGTAAGTTGCGAAAAGAAAGGAAAACCCGCCAGTGGGAGGATAAAGAGAAAACTCAAGGACAACAATGTATTGTCGTCTCCACAGGAAACAAAATGAAAAATAAACACAAAAACGAGCGGGATAAAACCGCATGATTAATGCATCCCCTCGAGGTGACACACTCCCCCCACCCACAGCCCTCCCAATCCTCACTCTCTGTGAAGAGGATAAACGTTAAATACTGCATTTTCCTAAAAGCTTTCTTGTGCTGTGGTAATGCACAGCGCCCTATTTCAATTATACGCGCACACACACACACACACACTGCCAAGCAATGTGTCGATTAAATGACTTAGAAAAAATGTTTCAGTAGGGCTTTCGTTTGAGGGTGGTGCTTAATTAAAGGATACTGTTTTAATGATATTACAATCACTCAATAATACTAGGCTCGCCCTCATTTTTTTTCTTGTTCTAGATTTCAATATTAATCTCTGCAGGCATCCAAATACTGTATTTAACTAGGTATATGGAAATATGTTTTGCGTAAATATTTTAAGAGGATCAACTTTCGACTGTATTTATATAAAAATGGTAATACTTGACGAATCTAATAAAGTTCTAAGAATACATCAAAAAGACAGGAACAAAAAAAGCGTGAGAACTAATGCAACAGGTTTGATCTCTGCGCCAACTCGCAATCCACCAATCATGACTAAACAATGATGGGATGACCTGTGCTGAAGTGGTCTAATTCAAGGAGAAACGAACCGGCACCGCACCGCAACCTATGCCCACCTCTTCATTCAACCGTTCCCCTGTCCCATTTCAGTAACTTGAGCTCGGCCCTAACCGGGTCACCAGATGCCCGGATGCCCCGTAATACCTCGGCGCTTATCAGAGGATACCGCCCCTCTACAGGCTTGTTTTATTCCAACTCTATGAGAGGTCCATACTTAACTTATGAATACTCCATGATACTGTATTAAATAAGTCGTAGTCTAAATTAGCCAAAAGCACTTTATTCGGCAGCAGGAGCAATAATAGAATCACGGATTACCTATTGTAATGATTATACTACCTGCGATAGTGAAAGAACTATATAAATCGTGGGTTATACTAGAATTGGAATGAGGGAGGGGAGGCGTTTCGATCTCCCTGGAACCCCTTCCTTAACCTACCCTTCACTTGTTTCCAGTAGTACCTAAAGGTATTCAATTTAACCTAATTGGAAGCAAACTCCCAACCTGACTCGCAGCGGTTGGTTGGACCGGAGTCGTAAGTTCCACACAAGGCTTCTTATTCACTGACATCTTACAACCTCTAAGGGAGGCCATTGCGCAAGACTCCGTGCTGGCATTAGACTGGCTTAATCTCAAACAACAGGGATAAATACTAACCTAACCTAGCCCAAAGCACAACGTCCCACCTGACCGGCGATTATTTACCGCATTGCTTACCGAAACTTGATAAGGTGGTAATGATTAACCTTAATATTGCATTTTTTTTATTCCTTTGACATGTTACACTTTTAATGCAACATTTCTGTCACTCCTTTGTTATGTCATTCTTATAATACAGTATTTTAGTTATTCTTTTATGTCACTTTAATTTGTACTTTTATTACTGTTATGGCATTTTTAATAGAGCAGTTTTGCCACCATGTCCCTCTATAATACAGCATTTCCGTTACCCCTATCTTATGTCACTTCTAGTACAGTATTTTTGCCACTCATTGTTACGTTACTCCAAGTTACATCGTTCCCTTCAACACAATCGTAACAATTATATAATGCAGCGCAACATGCAAATGCAATTTGTATAACAAAAACTCAAATTGTCAACCTAATTATGCAGTACGGGCACATCCTTTGAATTTGTGGTTTCAAAATAACCCGTGGAACGTGCACAGTATATGTTTGTTATTTTTTTTAATTTGTAAAATTGGTTATTTTTTTAATTTGTAAAATTGGTAAGTGATGACACCATGTTCATCATTGTAAAACAAAAGCAAAAAAGAAAATGGGTATCCGAGAGACTTATTAGCCGCAAAGGTTTGCAGATTTCATTTCTGAGAGAGGATCTGTAACAAAATCATTTCGTTGCATAGGATAAATGGCTTGGTTTAACAACGACACGACGAACGAAGGAATTTTGCAGTTTTACATCTTCGTCAGAAAGGAATATCATCATCACCTTAAAAACTTTGCAGATATTCTAATTACTACAAAGCAATAAGTATTTGTCTTTTTTGAAGGGATTCATCACAATTCATAATGACTAAAATTACATCGTAATATTCACGATTTATTTTGACGCACTACCTTTATCTGCACTAGTACATCCTTTACCTGATGTGAGAGTTTGAAGCATGATGCCAGGATTTATCAAGACAAGAAATGAATTACACTGCATTAAGTTTTTGTATAAGCACCTCTGACAATACAGGAACAAAAACAAAAACCACACCATTAAAAAAAGGTAACAAATACTAGTTTTTTTTTATTTCATTCCCGTTCCTTATCGAATCCATCAACATCCCATGAGCAAGCACATTTACTCACAAGACTGGAACAAGACAGGTTTAAAAAAAAAAACCGAAGCTGTTACCACTTCATCTTTCCCTTGCTTCCTAGTCTCTGTGGTGGCTAGTGGCAAAGGGAAGGTGGAATGGGACAGGGAAACAGGAGGGGAGGGGAGGGGATAAGAAATGAGAAGGATGAAACACACTAACACAGCGCATTTTTCCTTTGTAATTCTTTTTCCACTGCTGAAAATATATGGTGGCAATGCTTTTTCCTTACGACGGGGGAATTTCGTCTCCGCGCGGTATTTCACCTCAAATTTAAAAGAAAAGAGAGAGAGAGAGAGAGAGAGAGAGAGAGAGAGAGAGAGAGAGAGATAAAACGATCAAGGTCTCTGTAACAATAACTTCAATCATATCCCGACGGCATGCGAATAACCACCTACTTGGGAAAGGGTTCAATTGCTCCATTCATCGAGAGGCAATAGCAATAACAATAACGTCCCTTTAGCCTTTATTACAACCCTACTATACAGATATTAGGCCAACTGAAAGTAAAGGACAATCTTGTACCGATTGACAAAGCAAATTACTTTACAACAAAGAGAGGAAGATGAGGAGGAGGAGGAGGATGACTACATCCAAAACGAACATCGACACACAGGTTGAGACGAAAATACCTATTATAAAGAGCCAATTCACTTGTGGAAATGCTACATGTATGTTAGAACTTTAAATCTAATTTCCTTAGAGTTAACCTAACCTAAAGTAAAGTCGACACGGCAGCAAAGATACCAACATATATATATATAAAAAGAAAGTATACTGAAAGCATTTCCTGGCCAATTGCATTTCTTTTCCTTTGCACTTGGAAAAATTTGGTCACTTCAACACGGAATATCTTAAATTTTAGGATTTTGGAATGACATTAAAAATATATCGTTAATACCAACGATGAAAAATATCCGAAAAATACATATCAAATGTGAATAATAAAATGGATAAAACATATCAAATCCGAACAGGGTAAAACAGTAATTGTTCATCTAAAATACCAGAAAGCTCTCTTCTCAAATAGGAAATTCCATACTTTATGAACGCCAATCATAAAGAGTAACATTTTTTTTTTTTTTTTGCACAACCTGTGAGTTATATGCTCTAAGGACCGCAAATGCGCCAGGAAATTTGCATATTCATGTTCAGCTTCATTTTAATATCGG
>NC_089769.1:20662083-20674583 GCF_040412425.1 Macrobrachium rosenbergii | reverse complement strand
TTGCTGTAGAAGTAATGTTCCCATGAGGCCAAAAATAATACCACTAGAAGCAGCATGCCAACAATACGGGCGCGACCCTTTTAGCGTCTACCCCCAACGAATCCGATGCCAGGCAGTCTAAGGCCAAGAATGGTTTTTGCATACTAGAGGGAGACGACAAAAACATATGCACTCACGGTCGCAAAACCTCCTCCCAAAACAAATCCGATGGAGGAGTAACGCTCACTCCGGAGAAGTCTTCCAACCAGAGGTGAGCGTCATTTTTATTCCAAGAGCCTCAATAATCGATTAATACACAGCATATCAATCTCGGACAGAGAGAGAGAGAGAGAGAGAGAGAGAGAGAGAGAGAGAGAGAGAGAGAGAGAGAGATATACTGCTAATACTTTTCAATGGAAATTCATGCCAAGGATCTCCTGTAATTTAATCCACGTATAAAATCAAGCCAACAGTGATCAACCACATCTTCGTGCAATTTCAATGCACAAGATACGCTACTGATGATAAATAAGATGTCACAGGACTATAAGTCATTTCTCCACTTTCACTTAGTTTGTGTGAATGAATGAATATATATACAGTATATATATATATATATATATATATATATATATATATATATATATAAATATAATATATATATATATATGTATATAATATATATATATATATATATATATATATATATATATATATATATATATATATGCAAAAAAATTCGTATAGATTCACGATTAATTCAGGACTTTAATAAATTTATATGAATAAAGAGCAAACATTTCCGAGTTACGTTAATCTTTACATTTGATGGGGCGTCAAAAGAAATTTGATGAATACTTGACTTACAGTACGATGTTTAAATGTCACTAACCAACTAATCACCTATCATTCTAAGTATGAAACATATATAACCATTTACGTCACTGACCTGCATAGAACATATTCGTACACGACTAAGCAATTATTCAAAAAAGAAAATACTTCCTTCCTTATGAAGCAAATAACAATATTACGCTGAAACTTCCGACTTCCCAGAATTCGACAGACAGCGAACAGACTGCAAACCCCTCACGTCAATGTAACAAATGACTATCATCAGAAGTGGCTCCATTGACCGTCTCACCATCACCCGATTTAAAGGTCTGGACACCCAAAATCTGTCGCCCAGATTACTTCCGAATTTATGCTCGCTCTACTAAAAAGTGCAATATCACCGTCGCCACCTAAAATGCATCGTCAAGTCACCGAGATCAAAGCCAATAATTTACCTACCCACCACTCTCTCTCTCTCTCTCTCTCTCTCTCTCTCTCTCTCTCTCTCTCTCTCTCTCTCTCTCTCTCTCGTTTCCGAGTATTTTGATTACCTAAAAATAGATATTATGAATTGGTGAGCGGCACTAGATCCTACACATAAATTTCACGTTAGAAAATAAAGATATCACTAATGCTATACATTTCCCAACTGCATTCATCGGTCTCAGAACACTTCCACCCGGCCGAGCAAACTCCAATAGATTGCATAAATTGGCACTTTCTACATTCACGGAGCCTCTGGCACCCACTACTTCCCCCCAACGCTGGGATCCCCTTTCCCTCACATTAGCGTCTTTCCTTCAATTTTGGCAAATTATTTCTTGCAACAATTGCAATATTCAACAAACCTGACGCTTCCCTCCCTAAATTTACAACCACAAAGATACTCTTCTACGTGATGTGCAACCGAATGCGTGATTTGTAATATGTTCGGTCAGTATCACGTCCTCCAACTCTGCCTTCAATGTTTATATAACCTGTCGTACACGGATAGAAGACGGGTGAAAGCGTGGTGTGAACGGCCTGGTTAAGCTGTCACGGGTCATGGGGCAAAAAAAAAAAAAAAAAAAAAAAAAAAAAAAAAAAAAAAAAAAAAAGTCATGGGAAAAAAAAAAAAAAAAAAAAAAAAAAAAAATTAAAAACATATCCCAACGATATTCAAACGTCAGCACTCGGCAGTTCGCTTGGGATTTTAAATTCTGAGATCTCTAGGAGACTACGAGAGTCTATTCAAAAAGTAAAAAAATGTGGTTGCTACATTTGCATCACAGTCGCCACCATCAAAAACCATTTCTAATGGGCCCTTACCCTTCCTTCATATCTTCATTATTCTTGTCGGCTTTACATCTGTTTTCATATCCACTTTGGCCTTTCTTCCATGACAACGGTTACTGAACTCTTAATATATAAAAATCCACACCACCCTTATTTTAACATATGATAAAGTAAAATATATAAACAGTTCGTATTGTGCGTATGAGAGAGAGAGAGAGAGAGAGAGAGAGAGAGAGAGAGAGAGAGAGAGAGAGAGAGAGAGACTGCGGTGTGGGAAAATAAACCATAGTCTCACGTACATTGTTTACCTTGTTCGATCATAAACATTTTCAGTCACGGAAACACAACATTCGTTCGCTCTCACTTTCCTTCGATTGCATCGTTTCGTTACGCTTGGCCAAAACAAGAGATGATTCGGCTAAATCATAAATAACACTGATAAATCTCGAGAACGTTCATTGGGCACAAGAACATTTTTTATCAACTATGTTCACCCAGTGACTGTTAAGTCAAGGGTGAAACCCCAGTATCAAGCTTCTCCATAAGGTTGACAATCATAAGCAGTACACTGACATCTTCCCTGGAAGAATGATTTTCAACCTTACGAATACATCTTCCTACCTTCCACCACATCCCATAACAAAACAAAGGCTAATGAGCCTGCTTACATTCCTGGGCTTCTAAAAGAAAAAATAATTCCTACCAGCAGCAATCTGTCAAGACGAACAAACTAACAATTAGGCTGAAATGCAAGCGACTGGACCCTCTTTTTGTAGAGGAAAGAAACAACAGGCGACTGAACGGAAATCTTGACCACAATTTGGGTCTTGAGTAAGCGAGGTGGCAAAAGGTGAACCAAAGAAATCTCGACACAGTTCTGCTCTACATAATGAAAAAAAAACCGTGAGAATTTGTGTATGACGATTTCCTTTCTCCAGGATATATTTCTTTAAAACGGTTTAATTTCCCTTTGTGCATAATTACCGAGAAAATCTTTCCCCGTTTTCAAGGATGTGGCGACAGCAGACCTAGATGCGAATGGGTACCAATGTCAGCTGAGGTCATGAAGCTAGAGACTTGAAGATATCCTGGTGGAGTTTTCCTCGTAGAGCCATCAACCCCCGCCCCCCATACTCTCTCTCTCTAGTGTGCATATATTTTTTATGTATATATGCGTGTTACAGAGAGAGAGAGAGAGAGAGAGAGAGAGAATCTAAGTACTCTACGCTCTACATGTGAAGTCTTATTTTCACAGCCACAGCGGCGTCGCCGCGAAATGCAGTGACAAGAGGAAGCCCTGACAAGTAGCGGTAATAAAAAAGCTGAAGACCTTAAAATGCATCATCGTCTTTTTATTTCATTGTGATCATAATTACGACATTAGCAGAGAACCATTCTTTCATAATGAACCCATTAATCACCGCTACAGTCAAGAGATTTCTTCCTAATTACTCTCACGGTTCAGAGACAAGTTCTCAGTAATTAGCGTGCTGAAGGGATTATTTCACCTTGTGACATACGATACCGTTACTGTAATGGCAAAAATATTAGGCATTCTACATCTACAATTGCCTGTTACATTGCATGAACTCTATTTATGCAAGCGTTTACGAGGCTACATTATTCATACACACGCCCTAGACTAAAAACTTTATTCTCGAAGCGGATGAAGGATGTGCACATTTCAATATACAAATTTTATAAAAAATAAATCACATATATTTGAAAATGTGGTTTTTTATTCGCACAGGTACATTTGAATACTTATTTTTATTAGCAACAACATACCTGAACCCAGGAGCGTAATCAGTGCACGCTATCTTTGCATGCAAACAAATGACCACAGTGCGGAAATAAAAGTTTTCTAATCTTCCAACTGATACACTTCATTCAAAGCATAAAACCTTCAGAGTTTTCCCTCGGACGTTGTTAAGCTTCATGTATCGCACAAAACTATGTAGCAGCTAAAGTGTGTCCTTAACTTCATCTGCCCATTCAAGAGTGAACAAACGCCATCCCTAAAGACGAAATGTCACCGAAACAGCAAATTATTTCTAAACTTGGGGCGAAGAAAACTATAACATTTTCGCCAACGTTATGAAACTTTCTCCCTCGGATTAGCCTCGTATAAAGTTGGTTTTCCGGTGAGCAACGTCGTTATCTGTTTTCAGGGGTCTTCTATTCACGTCGTGATGGGGAGGGAGAGGAGGGGAGAGGAAAGGGGGAGGGAAGGGGAGAGGGAGATGGATGGGAAATTTGGAGAGGAGGGAAAGGGGGACTGGGAGGGAGAAGGGGAGTGGGATTGGAAGGGGGGAGGGAGGGGAAGGGGAGGGGGGGGAAGGGGAGTGGGAAGGGGGTGGGAGGGGAAAGAGGGCTTCTTCGTCTGATTTAATCGTCCAAGTTCCCTACACAAATCTGGTTAGAATAACGAGGTCTGCAAGAGAAATGTGTTAAGCTTTTTCGACTCAGTCTTACATTTTGTTGTTTAATTCGGATAAAAATAATTCATATATACTTCTTGTTATTGTTTATCTTCTTTTGAATTAAGTCGTTCAAAACTCAAAATTTACCGAAATCTAGTGTTTCTCTAGATACATCATACTATTTGACTATTACAGCATCACAGTATTCTTACATACAAGCCCCATAGACTATCAGCATCACAGCATTCTAACATACAAGCCCCACAGACTATCAGCATCACAGCATTCTAACATCCAAGACCCACAGACTATCAGCATCACAGCATTATTACATACAAGCCTCACAGACTAACAGTTTATTGAGCTAACATATTACCTTCTGAATTCGCTCCTTTTTTTCACTCCATTTCAATGACTAATCATATTACGAGGCTCCATTAAAAAAAAAAAAAAAACAGATATGTGTGACAGACGACACTGAACCCGCCCAATGCACGAACCAGACTGCTAATATTATCGCTAAAAAAAAAAAGGGGAGGGCCAAGCAGCCATGTGGGATGACTCCCTAGATTAAACTAGGTTAGGTTAGGTTGTATCCGTTGAACAGACATCGACTCAATTTCTAAGGTTATGAGGAATACTCAGTGTGCTTGAAATATTTCATGGTTGCCACTTCAGTTCCTATGAAAGGATTCGCGATCCGTTCAAAATAAAGTCGGAGGTAGGGCTTGCAACCTAAACCTGATTGCTCTGAAGATATATTGTTATAATTCTAAGAATTTTAATGAGTATTTTATGGATTAAATTAATAAAAAATATTAAACCTTGTAACAATAATGTTTCACAATCGTGTCACTGATCCATAAATGAAAAAATTATAGGTGGTGACCATTTTCGCTAAACATCCAAGGAAGTACATAGTTCCATGACAACATATAAGCACAATCTTCTAATTTTCCGTTTAATTCTGAAAAATACATTGCTTTTCCCTTCCAATCATTCCAAATGCAGTGACGATTGTATCAAAACAATTCTTCCTACAAAATACAGCAAGTGGCTCTACACGACGCTATAAGGCCAAACACCTCAAATACCATCAATACATAACCTACGCATGCTAACCTCCCCTCCCCCGCAATTGTGTTTTTGCGTCATGTACAAAACCATAGCTACCGTTCGTTGGTCAACGACAGGAAATATTTCAGAGCTCCGTTATCAACCGGATGCATGACGATAACTTCCAAATGAAGGCTCCAAACATCAGGTATTTCTCGTAGTTCAGTGATACCATACTCGGACATCTAATAATATTTTTACAGATGCAACTGGAACAGGCAAGCACTACAAACAGATCCTTGGTAAACCAAGACAAAACTGCAAGCACTCTTATTTACGGTCATTTCACCTAAAGCCCACAAACTCCCAAACTATCTCCTTGGACGCTTCCCAAAAGCTCTTTCCCGGTTTGATTACCATCGGTGTTTTCACTCCCAGTTTTCAACACGAAATAAATCTCTTGTTAACCCTTGCAAAATTCGGAGACTTGAGCGCAGTGGTGAAAGCATTAACACACCATAACATCCCCCACAGGAGAAAAAACTTACGTTTTGTTGGTCGGCATGTAAGAAGGACCTTATCAATATCATACAGAGACAAAAGTGTCGGCAGATTCGCAATATTGTCGGCCTCAGCATAAATACACATGACGCATCGATTCCATTGTCCATTGTCCGGCCTGCTTTTGTCCATAATGCCAACCGCTTTTTTGGGGGGGGGTTGAGGGGGGAGAGCGGGAAAATTGTATTGCTTTTGCCCCTCAACCGTATCACGCTTTCTTGCATATTCTTCTTCCTTGTACAATATGTATAGCTTTTGTGATCCTGAGTGTCAAAAACGAACATTCCAAAAATTTTCACATCAGTACATGTCCCATATGTTGGAAACTGCGAGGACATTCAAACATTTCAGTCGATCCGCCGGTGCTTCTCCTCTAGTCTCATTACCAAATTTAAAATTCTGCTTACATCAATAGCCTGCAAATCATTATTACAATATATCCCAATAAATTTGCTCCATCCACTCGAATGCTTTGTACTGAATGAACTATAAACTAAACCCTTACATCTAATTTTCAAAATATAAAATCAGAATTTCCTAACACTCATCTGTCTTGCCTAACGTTCACAAACACACAAACACACAAACACACACACACACACAATCTTGTAGGTCAGCAAACCGTGGAGCAACAGTGATGTGAGCAGACAAGCACTTCCCCAACCCCCATCCGATGCTGGGGTCCCTTCCACACGCTGATACCACAAATATGAGGAAACTTGGTTTCGTTCAGTGTAAAATAATTCTTGTAAATTGTAATGAATAAGGAATAAACTTGATTTTGAAAAATGTTGACCAGTGCAATTAAAATATATATACAGCAGTTTTCTGTGCATGTCCTTATATAGCTGCATACACGATAACGGCTATAATATATATATATATATATATATATATATATATATATATATATATATATATATATATATATATAAATATATATATATATATATATGACTTTTTATTACATCACCGTGATTCATATACAAGCAGTAAGCTATAAACGTCCTTTAATATCCAATTCGCTTACCTCGGAAATAATATAATTTCATATATGTTAACATATATGAAAATATATTATTTCCGAGTAGAGCGAATTGAATATTAAAGGACGTTTGTAACTTACTATATATATATATATATATATATATATATATATATATATATATATATATATATATATATATATATATATATGTATGTATATATATTTTATATATAATAAATATATATAAATATTTTTATTTATATATATATATATATATATATATATATATATATATATATATATATATATATATATATATATATATATATTATTAGGTAAATAGATCGTAACAAAGCAGATTTCTAAAGTTAAAATATTCCTACCATAAACAACGTGTATCTGTACACCTATTTTCGTGGGTAACTGCGATAGTCTACCGGTATAACACTGACTTTTTTTGTCCGGCCCGTGTCCATCTCATTTCAGCACCTTTATAAATTTACACTATGTATATAATTATATATCAAGCTTCGCTACTGCATGTAACCTTACAAGGAAATGTACGGGTGACGCAACCGTATAACAACACGAAGACGAACATTTTAATCATGAATCAAAACAGAGTCAGATATTGCAAGATGGTGAACAAATTCTTTCTCCACAAATAACTCATAATGCTATTTTACATTATATTTTGCGAAATCCCCAGACTACAATGAATAAAGATCAGTAAAGTCCCACTCGTTTGGGCAAATGCCTAAGACATCATGATTATATAATATAAATATATATATATATATATATATATATATATATATATATATATATATATATATATATATATATTTACATATACTGTATATACTATATATATATGTATATATAACAAATCAAAAAATCCTTCAAAGAAGGCATCGTATTACCCATACTAAAATAATAAAAGCACGTTAAAAGAAGAAGAAAAAGAAGATATATATATATATATATATATATATATATATATATATATATATATATATATATATATAAATATATATATATATATATCATATAAATTATATAGGAGAAAGGAAGCCAATAACATATAAAAATATATAAGTGATAAGTGAATGCAGGATTCAACCCAGATAAAATTACAGTGGATGAGCGTTGCTTCCCCCCACGAATGTAATCCTCTCAAGGACAACGAGGAGGCTAACCGAAACCTCCCTCTTCATATCGCTCTCAACACACAACCTCAAATTTCCTGTCGCTACTTCCTTCCTTCCCGCCTCTTTTACTGCCTCTTGCTTGTGGATGACCACAAGCATCATCTGTTGGTTATTACAAGAGGGGTGTAAGGTACTTAGCATGCTAGTTGTTCAGCTCTTAGACAAGTTCAACAATTGACGATTACTTTTTCAATCCTGTGTTCCACTCGATTCTTGGCTAGTAGAGATTTAACCAATCATATACCAGAAAGGCGTCTAGAACACTGACGGCTCGAGAGTGATGGTAAAGCGTTAGTTTTGGTAAGAAGCCTTGTGTGGACCTCTGAACTCTGTCCCCATAAAATATATATATATATATATATATATATATATATATATATATATATATATATATATATATATATATATATATTATGATTATATATAATATATATAAATTTTTGTTTTCCTCTTTTTTTACGTTTCCCCATATATATCAGAATCATATATTACCTTAAATTGTTGCTACCTGTCTATATATATATATAAACTAAAACCACGGAAAAACGTAAAAAAAAATATATATATATATATATATATACATACATATACATATACTGTATATATACATATATATACATGTGTATGTTTGTCCCCAAAAAATATATACTTGTACTATATATATGTAAATATACAGGTATATATACATACATACATATGTATGCATATATATATTATATATATATACAGTGTATATATATATAGTATGTATATATATATATATATATATATATATATATATATATATATATATATATATATATATATATATATATATATATCTCAATTCCGACAATGTCAGCTCAAACAAACTATGTACTTTTTTCGTATCACAAAGACAACTGCAAAAGATATAATTGTTGACGGGATGCAAAAACTAGATCCAATTACTTAGAGGACTAACAACCAAGATAGACAAATGGCATATAAGTTAGGCGGATAAACACCCAATGATCACGAGTATCACGTGTAAATGGAACATACCGTTACGAGGTATAGAGATTTAAGGCGCAACAGCCTTCTCCTGACGTTCCTGATTTATAACCAGGTAAAAATCCTCTATATCTGAGAACAAGTGGGCTTGCTCTTAAATTCTGGAAAGGGTGGGTATAGTGGTTTAATCGCTTCGAAGAGACGTCTGCAACCACAAACACAAGACTAGAAGCCTTAGCCCATCTCCTACAGCCATTATTCCCTCACTCACACTAAGGTACAGATGGCTGCAGCCGACGGAAATTTTTCCCACGAGGACATAAGCAAGCTCACACTCAGCGAAGAATGACGACAAGAATCCCTAATGAAGCAATTCTAACCACTCATAAAAGTGTGGCTGGTTGTGTTCTCTCTCAGCAAGGCCATTTAAATAAATACATGAAATAAGCCACGTCAGCTTTCATCATATGCCTCAGTCTCTAATGTCACCCAAAACTGTTCGAAAATCACGAGGAGTCCGTTCGAGCAACGACGTCAATATTTCGAGATGCTGAGCAGCGCGAATGATACTTTCATTAAGATCTCAACTGATGATAATTTTCTTGAATTCGTCCCTTCCAGACTCTCCGCTTTGTGATCAAAGGGACGAAGGCAAAATTAACCAGAATATCAGGCATGTAAATAAAAGGTTTAATTAAATGTACGCTTCTCGGCCTGTCTGGTTTCAAACATTAAAAACTGTGAAGCCTTATTACTAATTATATTACTATATGTTATATAGTTTCACACCTCTATAAAACTGTAAATATCTACTTTGTAATTGCACTTAAACATGAAAGTCACTCCCGTATCTGAAAAATGGTTCTAATGGAAACTGCCAGACAAAAGAACAGTCACACAATGTCCATTCTAAGACTTATCTTCCCTCAAAAGGATCCTTTTGTGCAGTTTCTTGTGCAGCAGACCGTGCCGTGTCAGAAGAGACCCGTGAATTCTCAAACGCTTACCTGGAGAGAGAGAGAGAGAGAGAGAGAGAGAGAGAGAGAGAGAGAGAGAGAGAGAGAGAGAGAGAGAGAGAGAGACGTTAGGGGAAAGCAACGATGACCGAAAACAGAACCACAGCAAAATTAAATGGACAACGTGAACTTCTACTTGGAAAAACGAATCATCAACATTCCGGGTGTTTTGGTTGAAGAAATTAACACAATGACTTTGGGGTGTGTGTGTGTGTGTGTGTGTGTGTGTGTGTGTGTGTGTGTGTGAGAGAGAGAGAGAGAGAGAGAGAGAGAGGAGAGAGATAGTTTTCCTAATGTGCCAACTAACATTTTTATTTCATACTTTCTCCGGGATTTTGATGGTGCAAAATGTCATCACAACATAAGCATTCAAAAGTTGTTCTGACGATGATTCCTAATCGTTTTTTCTGAGAGAGAGAGAGAGAGAGAGAGAGAGAGAGAGAGAGAGAGAGAGAGAGAGAGAGAGAGAGAGAGAGACATGTTCTTAAAGAAATTTCTTAGCTAACCAAAAAATGTCATCACGACTCGGCTTGGCCGAAGTTCAATGGCCGAGCTCAAAAATCAAACTACTAAATATCTTCTTGCTATTCACACCTACAAGAAAATCAGACAGTAAAGAAAACTTCTTAAAACACACTTCAACCAGAAACAAGAGAACAATGATCCGGATATTATAGCAGCAAATCTAAAGAATCGCCCACTTTAACAATCACTGGAAACCACACCTGAAAAATACGACAAGGTAAACCCATCCTTACCACAAAACGAGGACCTGGCCCCTTCATAAATTCAAAACAAATCTTAAAAACTAACTGCTCCAGGCAGGCAACCATGGAGCGTCTCCCAAACCAGGGCGCAATTTGCTCCTGCTCAAAATTCTCGAGAGAGAAAAACACTAAATCCCTACTTGGGGACAGAGGGAGTGGGAAGGGTCTGTTATAAAGGGCCAGAGTTAATCCCCTCAGAGCCCGTTTGCACAAAGCAATTAGGCAGCAGAAGCGTGCTTGCCCCGCCACTGAAGTGACACACATCTGACGATCCTTGAAATCGCGTTGCCGCAGTCAATGGCCGATCCGGTTAACCTCCTGTGCTGAGCGAATGGGCAAAATGAGGAGGTAAGGACTTGAATTTTAAAGAAATGTAATTTTTAAAAGGTTTGGATATGGAAAGAGTGCTGTAAAAAATTATGATTATTAATTTGGGCATCTGACAGTTTTTTAATGTCAAAATGGTGACATTAAAACTATGCCATGGATTTTTGACATTAAAATGTACGAAATCTTAAACTTCAAATCTGATATAACTCGAAACTCATAAAGGCTGAAATATAAAAACTGCACAAAATCAAACTTGCGGATACTGCCATAGGGAAAACGACATGCGCAAAGCACTTATACTGTGAAAGTGTACATATACTCACAAGAGTGATTTTCGTTTCCCAAACAAAAGAAATTATATTTGGGGTATATATCACACAGTATCTTCTTTTATTTTAAATGACAAGATTACCTCGAGCTATACAAAAACTGAAATATCGGTCATTAACTGGTGGCGAGAGAGAGAAACAAGGCCAAAGAGCTGGAAATTTCACAATAGAAGTATTTGATTATAAGTTACCTGGTGTACGAACTACCAGATAACTGACGCAGAACAACAAGAGAGAAGAAGCGCATTATTCCCAGAAGATCCTCCTGACTACAGTGGGTGTGAGACCTACAAGGGGGTTCATCCTCTTTATCAAAGGTCGGACGTCTTTGTAGATAAGAAGACATCAACGACGAACATTACTTACAGGGGATCCAACTAACCAACCGTACAAAAATAGAGACTGAACTGATACTGGGAAAATGTCAAATTTAACATACATACATACATACATACATATATGTCGATTCTATTTTCTATATATATACATATATATAATGTATATATATATATATATATATATATATATATATATATATATATATTTATATACATATATATATGTGTACACACACACACACACACACACACACACACACACATATATATATATATATATATATATATATATATATATATATATATACACACACAGCAGGAGTGGTGATCAAAAGAGTGGTAAGTGAAAAAGGCTCAGCATTTCAAGATCGTTTGGTCATGTGGAAAGAATAAGGGTCGAGATGTTTATGAAAAAGTGCAA
>NC_089769.1:20619583-20657083 GCF_040412425.1 Macrobrachium rosenbergii | reverse complement strand
ATAAAGAGCACAATAGCAGAGGTAGTATTATAAGTTAGTAGTCTAATCTAAAATACTAATATTACGGAGTAAACATTGGTACCACTACAGCTGGAATATATAGTAGCAATAACAGCATCAGAAACACACCATCGGGAACACGAAACAAATACTGTACGCAAATATATATCCCGCAAGGATCAAATTATCCAAGCCAATTACTTAGCGACCGAAGCTGAAAATAATTTTATTTGCAAAGAATAACAAAATCAATTTGATGCAAGGGCAAAAACTGGGCTTAACAGAACCAGCTTTGAACAAAGTAAAAAACCAAACACAAAAAATGGGGTGATTAGAGCGAAAGTAAAAATGAAGTTAATTTCGGAAATGGCAACTATAAAGCACTTTGTAACAAACATACTTTCTGAGTTACTTTGAGTTTAAGGAGGTCTTCTGACTTAAGGTAAAAATTAAGTTATTTTTGTCAGCTACAAAACAAACTACTTTTGCACAATAATAATAATAATAACAACAATAATAATAATAATAATAATAATAATAATAATAATAATAATAATAATAATAATAATAAAAATCAATTAGGCTAAGCTACTTTACGCTAAGGAAAAACATTAAGAAAGCTGAACAAAGATAAAAAAGGTAAATATTTTAAAATGAGATAAACTGAAACCATTTTGAGAGAAAAAAAAAGCCATCTTGAACGCTGAAAACTTAACCCATTGTGAAGTAGAAAAATGAAGTCATTCTGAGCGCAGAAAAGAACTCATTTTGAAGAGGAAATTGTGCCATTTTGAAGTAGAAATAATGATATCAATTTAAATGTAGAAAAAATTTTGCCATTTTGAACAATGGCAAAAATATAAGCTAATTCACGGTGAATTTAAAAAAGTGAAAACTGACTTCAAAAGGCAAAAATGGCGCTATTTAGAGCAAAGGCAAATCGTGAGATATTTTGGATGTGACGGAAAAATAAAAGAATAAATGAAAATACACGCGGAAAAAGGCCAAATGAAGAAACAAGAGCAGCATGCAACATGTTGCAAGGCATCCCGGCCTCAACTGGAAATAAATTCAACGCAACGGTACCCATGCCAAACCAACAACCGCACATGCAACGACTTTCAACGGCTGATGGTATTACTCGAAACAGAGAACCAAGATTGGGGAAAGTTATGGCAAAGTCAGTTAGACGAGTAAAATGAAGGTGGGTTACTTCCCCCCCCTCTCTCTCTCTCTCTCTCTCACACACACACATATATATAAAATGGAAATGTTCTAAACATTTCATATTACAACAGAATTTCCACACTGGGTACGACACTATCAATTTGTGTGTGTCTATGTGTATATATATATATATATATATATATATATATATATATATATATATATATATATATATATATATATATATATATATTATTGTTTGTATATACAATATATATATATAATTATTGTTTATATATATATAATATATATATATATATATATATATATTGTTCGTGTGTGTGTGTGTGTGTGTGACAGTATATTCGTTTCATATAAATGCAAAAGAAAACTCCATGATGCAAAACGACTTAGGAGAAAGGGTGAAACAGTTCCGAATCACGACCTAACAGAGGAGAAAGACAACGCAGAGAGAAAGGGCAACAAGCAACGGCGCACTAACACCCGTGATGCCCATCAGTTCCACATCAGCAACGCCATTGCCGGCAATCCTCCAGCTCTCCTTTCTGTTACCTGCAACACCCCACATATACCAAACGCCCGCCCCTCTACAACAGCCAAAATACAACCCCACCGCAATTAATCGCTTCTCCTTGAGGTACATATTTACCACAGTTCAAAACATTCGAGGAAAACTGTGCGCAGTTCTGCCCTATATTCATATCGTCGCCCACTGTGATTATTAAAAACCACCAAACTTGAATATATATATATATATATATATATATATATATATATATATATATATATATATATATATATATGTGTGTGTGTGTGTGTGTGTGTGTGTGTGTGTGTGTGTGTGTGTGTGTAAGATTAGCACAGGTGGACCTCCACCATCAACACCTAAATACCTATTTCCTCAACACACTCAAGCTTATAAATATGTCTGAGCATTAACTACCAAATTAACGTAACCATTTACATACAAAAACATACGGGTAAAATCACAAACATAAAGCTCGCGTACTTTTGCAGAAATGGAACAGTTTTCTATTGCTATAACACGAATGAAATATTGCCCTATTTAAGGCTATCTTATCACTAATAATAGACTACTACAACCTAAGAGTGGGTCGAATTGACGCTAATCGGCAACTTGACTGCTTAGCTCATTATCATTATTATACCATTAACACGGGCCAAGTCTTTACGTGACACGGCCGCTGCCCTCGAGGAATACTTCACCCGAATCGTGACTCCTGGGCCTGGGCCTTGCCTGGGTCCTCACTCAGGTCGAACAACTCACGAAAGTTTGTATGATGCACATAAAGTAAAAAATGCGCTGAAGTTTCTTCGGCGTAATCGAGTATTCTGTACAGCGTAAAATGCTGTATGAAACTCTCAGCCACGGCCCATTAAACTCTCAGCCGCGGGCCATGAAACTCTCAGCCACGGGCCATGAAACTCTCAGCCGCGGGCCATGAAACTCTCAGCCGCGGCCCGGTGGTGGTCTGTGTTGTTGGACACTAAAGCGGTGCCAGACGCACGATCTGGACTAACTTTAACCTTAATGAAACAAAATTTGTTATGTCTGATGATTGGAGGGTGGATGATCAACACACCAATTTGCAGCCCTCTAGCCTAAGTAAATTTCAAGATCTGAGGGCGGGCAGAAAGTGCGGACGGACAGGCAAATAGCCATGTTAACAGTTTTCCTTTACAGAATGCTAAAAAACTACATATGCACGCGGATATTTTAAATACAGTATATGCTATGTATCCATAACCTTCGATGGAATTTAGGGTAATTTGCTGTAAACTTCTCTCATAAAACACCAAATTTTCATTTCATTCCAAAACGCAAAGAAGAAGAAATAAGCGAAGACTTACCTGGCGCTCAACGGGATCTTCCCGGTACAACAATGGTGTGTAATCGCACTATTCTTAATCGGGCAAACAATGGCCGATTGCCTGAATGTGTTTGTATGCATTACCCACTTACGGTAAAGGGTGTCATGAACACCTGATAGGGAAACCACGAAAGAGCTTTGACAACGCTCGAACAATATCCCACTCCAAGTTTTTTTTATGGAAAGAACGAATAAAAACTTAATTATGCGACTCGATTTTTCCAAAATAAAGTGGTCCCACTTCACAATGAGTCGAGTTCGTGGAATTGGCAATTCTTATGATAATAATAATAATAATAATAATAATAATAATAATAATAATAATAATAATAATAATAATAATAATAACATTCTCGGCGTTCCTATATTATGTTCTCTCTGGCGAGGCTGTTGCGTGTGAACACACTGATTTGATGACCTAAGTCCATTTTCTTTTACTTTCGCTACTTTTCAGATAATGTCACAGATAATAAATTACGTCAAAAAGTACGAAAAATATCAACCAGACAATTCAAAGCTCACGGGCTCACCATCTAATACCTACTACAGGGCAAAACTAGCAAACCGGCTGACGTCAAATCGCGGAGAGAGAAAGAGACGAGTTTCAGATAGAACTCAAAATGGAATAAGCACATGCAAGGATGCACTTCCACAACCACTAAGCCTGTTCACCAGACTTCCAGACAAAGGCCTGGAATTCTTTTCCGCCTTCAGTAACGGTGGCCCAAGATCCCACTGACACAAAAGCTGGTGAAACATTCATTTGCTTCGGACGTCATACAAGGACTGACAATGGAACACACGCCCACAGCTGGAGAGAGAGAGAGAGAGAGAGAGAGAGAGAGAGAGAGAGAGAGAGAGAGAGAGAGAGAGAGTTTCCCCCTAATGGTATGAGGATTACCTCTCCCAGACCCTCCCGTTTTAATTATATGATGTAATGATGTACTGATAACTTACGTCTGTATTTAGTTAAACTACGGTAATCTTATTCCTTTCTCTCTCTCTCTCTCTCTCTCTCTCTCTCTCTCTCTCTCTCTCTCTCTCTCTGCCAGCTGACACCCTTAAGAGTCGAACAAAAACCACGTATATGATTCAATACCCACATCAAAATGGATCTTGATTGAGAGAGAGAGAGAGAAGGATTTGACGTACCCTTATACAAAAGACATTAACACATCAGTCTACCGAAACCCATAAACATTAATCATGGTCTTGATCAGAAAAACCGCCGCAGTATCCAAAACATTTCAGCACACAACAGGAACGCATAGTGAGTTACTACAGTCTCCCATGACTCTTACATAAAAAAAGAAAAAATAATTATATCCCTCAATACAACACTACGACTGAATCGCCCTCCACACACCCGACAATGTTATGACGATTCTCAGCACTTGTCGCCGCACATTCAATCGAGTTTGACATCAATAACGATATTAATTTACCCAGGATTACAATCTTCAAACCTGGCATGTCTAGCGCATGTGTGCGCGCGCGAGAGCGCCCCACAGTAAATTTCAACTACTCTATTATTCCCTTAATAAGAGGTCTGGCCTTTCACTGCAAACTGATAGTCACATTTGTATCGCGGTCGAACTAGCAGGAAATACAGTGTCGTGACACGAACCGCACGAACCCCGCCATAAACACGCATAAATGAGAAAATACGCACACGTACGTACTGATATACACATGTGCACCTAAGCACGCACATAAGTCTTATCATAAATTCAACGAAAAAACTGGATACACAGCATCTTTGGCGAAACAGAAATAACATGACTTTAGCAATGTCACCGAAACAATCAAATAATCCATTTATCTCTTTTCACGTGTAAGGATGGCGTTGTGCAAAAGTTTACAAAGTTTCTTATCCTTCACTTTTTTCATAAGTGCAATGAATAATTATTAATGTGGTTAGACTATTTGAAAGCAGATTAAAGCAACGCGTCATCATGAATCGTAAAAGTAGCGGGGGAACGACGCAGGAGAGCCAGCAAGGGGAAACCACCGCACACAAGATCCGACGTCCAAGACAAAGAACTCTATTTTGTGGGAGGAGCTGCTGCTGCTGCTGCTGATGATGAAGATCTAGCTCAAGGTCTAGTTCTACCGTCCGTATACATCCTCGAAGCGATCTAAAACAAAGGAACTTGTCACCACCTCCTTGCAAGGAGGGTTTGATCTTGGGGCTACTTGGCAATGAAGAGCCTTTGTATAGGGTATCTGGATGTCCAATTCAGTTCCTACGTGTTAAAGCTCAATTTCTTTGTTCAACCAAATGTTACCGCGACACATCCAATTAACCTGCATTTATATGGAAAAGCTTTCTGGGACGCTACCCTAAGGATATTCCGTAATATTCAAGAACAGAATGCTTAGGGAAAGAAACGAAACTCGAATAGGAGGTATCTGAATAAACACGTTTCTGGAAACCGAAGTATGACCTCGGGTTGAGAAACGTTATATTACTTGGCTGAGAGGCAATGGAGCGTACACGTTATCAGACGGGGTCACTGTCGGAGGTCAGAAGGGAGACGGGGAAAGGGAGAGTACGGAGCGAGAGCAAGGAGGGAAAGGGGAGGGGCAGTTTAGGGATGAGAAAAATAGTCCAAGGAACGCGAGAGAGGAGAGAGAAAGAGGGGCGAGTCGGAACGAAGAGAGGAAAAGAAATTACCATACGACAAGCGTTACAAAACTGGGAGAGCTCAGTACATTACGGAGATGAAGGGTGTTTGTTGCACAGGAGAGGGGTTTGCGGTACGCTGGATGGAGAAAAATAGAAGATTTTTTCAAGCCTTACAGCGAGTGGAACACGCGGATGCAGACATACACAACTGTATACATACACATCATCTTCGTTTAACGTGCTTTTTCCCATTTTTCATATGGGGTAAGCACGATGCCTTCTTTTGAAGGGCTTTGATTTGGCGTTGGGGTAGGCCGTAGCCTTGATCGGCTGCCCTGCCTGACATCGCTTAGACCCCGGTAGCACATGTGTATATGTATCGTGGATATATATATATATATATATATATATATATATATATATATATATATATATATATATATATATATATATATATATATATATATATATATATATGTATATATAATATACATAAATATATATGTATATATTTATATACATATATACAATATACATAAATATATATATATATATATATATATATATATATATATATATATATATATATATATATATATATTATATAGCTAGAGAGAAAGCGAGCACAAATGTAAGACGATACTCAAAATTCAAAACCTTTAAACTGAGCATACATAGAAAGTTATACATAGAAAGTTTTGCGGAACAAAGCACTCGAGTTTAACCTTTCACCTTCACACCAACTTTCTTGTACATGTACGTATTCAGAATCTAGACTTCAAAGTGAGAGACCATTAAAGGTTAACTGGTATCACCATCCTCACTCTTAGGTTTCTTATATTGGGTACTTTTCGAGAGGTGGAAAAGTAAAGAAGAACGTCCGTCAACATGACATAGTCCCCGAGACCTTTCTAAGTTTTTCTCAGGTCGTCTTCTCAGCAAACAAACATTTACCTTTTGTGGCTGAGGAAATATCTCAATTTTTCCCGTTCTGATTGTTTGAAAGGAAAATCAATTATTTGGCTTGACAAAATTACTTGTTAAAATTAGCTTTTAACTTCGTTGCAGCTGACAGAGAAATAATTCCTATGAACAACACTCAAGAAATAAATATTCTTGGGAATAAACAGCAGCAAGCGTCAGCGTGAGGACTAGCGCCCTCCTCTATTCAAGTTTTCACCGCAACATTACACCACCTATAAACATCAGTCCTGCAGAAATACAACGTATTAAAAATGTATTAATAACTGACTCTAAGAACGCAATACAAATTCAGGAAAGCAAGAATTGATAAAACGATTATATTTACTGATACTTTTGATTCGAACATTTATGTGTTATGTGGCACATACTCCTCAGAAACATACATTAATGATATGGTAAGTACCAACAAACTACAACGAAAGTGAGTAAACAACCATGCGTGATTTCATATTTAAATACCCCTTGAACTACAGCTCTTACTCAATAAACCCAGCATCGACACACAGGAGCACTACCGGCCTTCAACGTGGTTCATTATCCGCCATATCTTATCGAAACAATGCCAATCTTATCTCGAAGCTGAAGCAGAGGAGATCGCGGTGCATCTTGTGGAGCTCCACCTGAGCGACGAAACAGCCACAAATGCGAACTTGCAGACTGAAATCATGGTCATCTAGACAGCATTCGGAATTCTTATTCGGGATATAAATAGCAAACACTTGACAAGCTTTTCGACGACGCTGATGTATCGCTCGAATTGGTTAAATTCCCATATAGCAAAGAGGTGTTTTGGGTATATTTTAAAACACTCAAAAAGTGAATAGGAGATGAAATTACAATTTTCTTCATGCATTCTTCAAGAAATGGAATTAAAAACGTCGTCGATACCTTAAAACGTCATTTTCAACGTGAAAATGAAAAACAAGTAACTTTATCGTAACATTTTTCACATTCAAACATTTAATTAGAAAAAAACGAGCAAAAAGGCCAATTTGTTTGCTAAGCAACCTCTGGAAACATACACATACATACATATAAGTATATATATGTATATACAATAAATAAAACAAATGTTTAAAAAAAAGGTATGAGAATACAATTAATTTGTACTGAAAAAGTACACAGGGCCGAAATGCTTTTTCCCAAACAAAGTCATTAGCCTAACGTAGGTAATCGCACGTCCGTCTACTTGATAGCAATGCATCACTTTACATAAAAAGTACTAAAGATCCATTTATCATTCGCTCCCATTCTATCTGGCCAGTGGACCCACTCTCCGGCCCCGTTCTCTGAAGGATGAGAGAAACACGAGACCATTTTCAAATAGGAAGGCATCGTTAAATGCAGAGACGTATGACGCAACAAAGGTGAGCAGTCATTATTCACAGAACAACGGATCCTTTCATAACAAAAAATGAGAGAGAGAGAGAGAGAGAGAGAGAGAGAGAGAGAGAGAGAGAGAGAGAGAGAGAGAGATGGATCCTGCTTCCTATTCAAGTGTTAAGAAGTGAAACAGAAAGGTGTTATTATTGTTTGCATGTGTAGTCTAAGCATATCTTAGGTGTCTCCTCTGATGGGTTGACACTTGAAAAATTTATGGAAGTTAAATTCAGTGTTACTGCAGGTATATTGTAGTTGCAATCCTCATGCTGGTGATTATTTTGTTTCCTTGCAGAGCAATACATATAACGATGTTATGCCAGTAAATGGTGCTCTTTTCCCAATGGAAATACTTGAAATGGGGAAAAAAGTTTTCGCAGTGCACCAATCATTTACTGAGGCACTGCTATATCCATTTGTTAATAAGCAGGAATATAGACTATCATGGAACCTCAAATGCAGAACCGATATTTGCTTACTGTGAAAAACCTTATACTCCACTAAAATCACTGCATTTACATTCACTTGTGGAACAGACACCACCATTATAACGCCACGTGCGTTCATCTCAATATATCTGCCCTCAGCTGCTGGAACTACTTTTTTCAGTGTCACAGTCTGCAAAGACTGATCGAACTCCCCATGAGGCAAATTATCAATCTGAAGTCAAGTTTCAGATGGAATAGATGGAAATTTTAGTACTGGTGCATCGTAAACGCATAATCAACGAGGTACATTTGGCTATATTGGAGCCATCCAAACCCAAAGATCCCATAGCAATGCTGGAGCACATAATAACCTCTTTTAAAACTGCTGTCCCCGTCACCAGCAGTCCTGTGGCGCCCTGAATTGGCAAATTTTTAGCAGATCGAATATGTTGCTAAGAGCTGTGTGTTTGGGGACGCGCACGCACACGGTGCTGACAATCACGCCAAAATCACTTTCATCTGCAAATCCAATTATGACCCACAAGAGCTACTATCATGGAGTGCATCCGGTATACTGGGCCAGTTGGTGCGTATCTAGACTGCGCACCCAATACATGCTGCCCTTGTGAAAGGCACCATTCAATCAGCACCGGACAACTAATCAGCCTTTTCTTTTTATTTTTCTACTCAATTTTTCTTCTACCAAATTTGGCTTAACATCGTACGAGATACAGAAGTGAAATTAAACGACACATTACCTGCATCACGCCATTTAGGTTAGCCAAAGTGAAGTTCCTGGTTTCAATAACAGCTCTCTCTCTCTCTCTCTCTCTCTCTCTCTCTCTCTCTCGTGCTTCCTGGATAATAGGGCCCTTTCTTCCCGATATCGGTTGTAACAAGCATATCTAGCTGTTTCGAGGGCTTCGTCTTAACACACACGAATTCTACACTTTACCAACCAAGTGCCTTCCATTCTTTCCACATGACTGAACCATCTCAAAACCATCCAACCCATTATTTACCCTAAGTTAATCTTTTCTCATCTTCTTAATATGTTTCACTTCATTTAAACAAATTTTTGTTTTATCGGCTTTGACCTCACTTACTTCCTGCGCACTCAACATCCAAACTTCCGATGAACGATAAACGGTGCTTTCAACGTGGTGTGGCCGTTCACAACATCCACACTTCATTTTCTTATATGACTCCACTCTCATCCTATTTTATTTACTCCCAAATACCCGTTTGTATAATTTCAAATGTTTCCTTTAATCTTCCACCATCAATACTAACATTCACTGCTTCATCTAACTCGTTACAATGTACTGGTCCGCTGGTATAGTGGTTAGAGTTGTGGTATGCCACTCAGATGTCGCGGGTTCGTGTCTCCCCCGGGGTGATGAAAAATCACTGGCTCTGCATTGTGGGATCTGTGGTGGGAGGTTGAAACCAACATTCTTTGGAAGCCTGAATTTCAAGTAAATGGCCCCTGTGCGTTTGTTCCATGTGAATAGGTCTCATCTAGTGAAATAATAATACTCTCATACTAGCTCACATTAATCTCAACTTTTGTTTGCAAATACTTTAAAATATTTAATGCTTTTCATTCGCTGCAGTTTCTATTTGCTATTCCCAAACAGTATCATAGTATCTATTAACACGATCCATTTCATGCTCATTTGCGACCTATTTTCTTACCTTGCAACTCTGAGCCAACACAATGTCAACATAATGCAACAGCGCCTCAGACCTACTTTCACAACAAATCAGTCACCTTCCTGCCTACTTATTCTAACACGTGCATTTCATACTCCCAAACACATAAAGTAACTCTGAGACTTTAACCTTAACAACATTATATCCTCAACAACCTCCACATTTCCCCTCTACCGATTCTATCAGAAGCTTTTCCTAGGTCCACGTATGATTGTCTTTCACATTCTTCATACATACATGACATAATATATATATATTATATATATATATATATATATATATATATATATATATATATATATATATATATATATATATATATATATATATATATATATATTATTATCACTTATTTACCATACACATTTTCCCCATTGTAGGGAACAGCGGTAGGACCAGACGGCTTGGTCTTTAGAGGTAAGGTTGCTTCTCAGATGCTCTTTTCTTGACTCCAGCAGACGCCGGTATTCATAAAATCGTTTTCGCCCTCAAGCAAGTGCCCCTAAGTTGCTACCCCATTCCACAGTAGTATTTTCGGTTGAATTTCTTGGTACCATTTCATACTTCGAGTAAGGAGTAACTACAGCAAAGATTTAAACAGGAGACACGCCATACAAGAAGCCGTATCCCTTTCCAACCCCCTTCGTGGGGTCTCTTCTATCCTTTTCCTCAAGACAGCCTCCTAAATATGTCGTGTCCCCTCCCAGTTTCCTGGAATAGCGAATATCTGGAGCTGTTAAGCGGATCCCGTCTACCAATTCAAGATTCCAGGATATCCGATTTCGCTTTCAACAATTTTCGCGGATGCCGTCATGCACTCGTCACATGAACTTCACGACAGCTTTGACCAAAGGAAAGAAAATTAGATGAGAGAGAGAGAGAGAGAGAGAGAGAGAGATGTCCCCTCTTTCTTAACCCAGCTTCTGATATGTTCACCTCACCTACCAATAAGGTTTCCCCCCTTTTTAATGTTTGATCACGTATCTTCCTCCGCGCGAGCATCCAATTCCTCACCCAGCTCATCCTCCGCACAAAGGGCCCGTCCTCGCCCACTCCCCCTCCCCCTCCCCCTTCCCAGGCTCCGTCCGCCTTGCTCTCTTTGCACCTTGCACCTTGACTTGAGCGAGAAATCCGAAATTTCCTTCCATCCTTCCTTCGCTGAAAAGGTGGCTTTGTTCTGGCACGGCCACCACAGCCTCGTGATGGACGTCGTTACCATGCTAATTGCTCAAGAGTTTCACTTCATATATTCCATTCAAAAGAGAGAACTTTATCTCATTTTTCCTCCTTCCCCTTTCTCTGTCTCTGACTCTCTCTCATTAGCGCTGCCCTTACAACATCACTTTTTAATCATCTCGTCATTATCACCTTTTCTTTCGCGGCGCGTCTTATTAACGGAGTGACATCATTCCCTCGAGGAAGCCTTCCGCTTCTTCCGAGGGTGAAAGATAAAAGGGGAACCGAAGGAATCCACGAGCTTTCTTAGTCTTCCAAAGGTTAAAATAGTCAAGGGGAAGCGAACGAAACAAATGCCTACGTAGGGACTTCCTTTATCACTATACGAGTTCTCTCTAACACGTTCTAAAAGCGCAAGCAATGAATTCAACTCTATACAGCCATCCGGCGCTTACCTCTCTTTGTCACCGATCATCAATCAACCGAGACTCATTGTCATTGGCTTCACTTTTCTTCTAGTATTCTCCTTCACCTTTTCAAAATTATATACAAACCCCCGCCTATCTTTCATCCTTCTTTTTACTCAATTTCCCTTTGTCTCTTTCCCTTCTGTCGCACTTCTTCTCCTGCATTGTTTTTTATGTAATTTACCACTCATCAATTATAACTTTCACTTTTCCTTCTTTATTTTTAGAGATAACTCCAGTCAACTAACCCCCCGTCAAGAACTCTATTAATAACGCAGTGGTTAATAAAAAAATGTGCGCCTGTACATGCTATCAAAATTAAAGTGAAGGACGGTCCAAAACAAGCGACTTCCCAAATTACTCATTTTGTTCTAGCGAAAGTTTCTAACTTATGTAGCAAGTGACTTTTTATTTCACTTGTGAATAATCTGAACGTCTGATATTACTTGAACTGAGATTTTGTTTTCAAAAAGAGGAGTTTCGATTTGCACCATCATTTTACATACATATGCACACGCGCGCGAACATTACATAAATGACAATAAAGGATGCATACGTGGGTTGTATTCATTATAAACTCCCAGTTAAACTTGTCGAGAATTCATACGGAAAACTCCAGCCTATCAAAATCATTAGAGCTTCATTCCTGACCGATCTGAGGCACTTTTTGCAAAACTGAATCACGCATGACTCACCGCATCACTCAAGATATGAATAAGAGAGAGAGAGAGAGAGAGAGAGAGAGAGAGAGAGAGAGAGAGAGAGAGAGAGAGAGAGAGAGAGAGGGGGGGGGCTGACTCACACAGTGAGATGAAACAGATGAAATTACCAACAGACATTTTCATCCAATTGACTTGAGTTTTGTTCTTCCCAACAGAAAAGGGCGATCTGCCACGTATCGAGCGAGATCTCATCTCTTAAGAAATCCTGGCATCCGAAAAATCCGCGTACAAAGAATTTGGATGTCATCTACAAGGATTAGTTACGTGTGCCTTTCACTGGCTTCACTCGCAACTATCAGATGTAGGCGCTTTATCAAAATGTTTGTTATTCCCCCCTCTGGTTTTTTTTTTCTTTTGATTATTTACCCTTCCCCACAACCAAATGTGTTCTCTCCCTTTCTCCGTGATTAATCGTTCCAACTTCAATTAAATCTTCTCTCTCTTTCTCTCTCTTCCCCATTCCCTTCTGCTGAGGGGTCATCTTACCCCTTCTATTATCTCTTCAAATCACCTTTCTTTTATCTTTCCTCATCCTTTAATCTCCCCCGACACAATCTTGGCCTCATCTTCGTTGTCAACTGCCCGGGGCTGGGTATTCTTTCTCCTCTTCAATCTATCTATCCCAGACCTTCATATGGATAGTGAACGATATCCTAGTGATATCCAACACACCAAAGGAAAACAAGCACATTAAGCCATCACATCATTATTCCGCATAACATGAATACAAGTCTACAATACCTCTCTTTTGTATGGTGAATTTATTTTCAGATCCACCTGGTTTCTTTTGTTTAAAAACTAGAAGAATTGTATTTCCACGTTTAAGAAATCCAGATACACTGTGACAGCTATTCTACAGCCGCATGATTTGACATTCACCTAAGACGCCTTTGTTAAGCTTTGCCCAAAATGGGGCATTTGTATGATCTTTCACTCCAATACCTCAACAATTGCTTCTATTACATTACGCTGCTCTCTTTGTCCTGTACAGTATTGACTCTGGGGTTGTCTGCTCTCTCTCTCTCTCTCTCTCTCTCTCTCTCTCTCTCTCTCTCTCTCTCTCCCTTATTCACACTACAGCTATGACTTCTGTATACTTATACCAGGATATTATGTTACTAGCATCAATTCTATACACCAACTTTCTCTCAAACATCAATCCGTACAGCAGTTTGGCCAGTGTTAGCATTGCGTATAAAACAATGTTCTATTAACTGTTATAAAATTCCTTGATTCCTTAGAGAGAGAGAGAGAGAGAGAGAGAGAGAGAGAGAGAGAGAGAGAGAGAGAGAGAGAGTTTTGAACAAAGCGGGATTCGAGTTACTTCCATGAGGCCTCCCGTTTCTCTGACGAACACTGATCACTTGCGACTTATTTCTCTTTTCTCTCCACTCCACACTCTAACACACACACACACACACACACACTTCGATCCACAGCATACTACTGCCAACCAGTTACATCATCTTAAAGAAAGATGCCTATGCCATTCCTTTCCTCTCCCGGGAATCAAACTGGCGGGGACTAAGTTGAAAGCCGAACGTTGGGGGGGGGGAAAGTAGACGACTGCACCCTCAATAAAGACGTAATTTCATTAGTCGGGAGCCTAAACCCTCTAGGATGACGAGTAACTGCAATATTGTACATGATCGTCCACCCGAACCTCAATATTACGTACCTGTAGCTCCATTCCTTTATTAAATCCATTATAAAATTCTAACGTGGCTTTGTTAGCTCAGTCCATCGCAGTTTTTTTTTAATATAACACCATTCAAATAATAAACGATTTAGATTACTTTAAGTAAACTCTCACACACACACATAATATACTGTATATATACATATATATTCATACAAATGCTCACACACACAATATATATATATATATATATATATATATATATATATATATATATATATATAAATATATATATATATATATATATATATATATATATATATATATATATATATATATATATATATATATATACACATATATACACACATATATATAAATTTTCTCTGAAAAGATATCTCACACATATATTATATACATATATATTCATACAAATGCGCACACACACACACACACATATACATTTATAAATTTTCCCTGAAAAAATCTCGAATAATGATTCTGTATTTCTCAATGTAAAAAGTGGTCCAGATATAATCACGTATACAAGAAAAAATAAATGTTACAAGCCACTCATTAAGCAACACTGTAAAAAGCCATTTACCATTGTTAAAGAAGCAAAGAAACTAATTTCTGCGATCGTTAGAAAACTTCAAGGTTACTCGCCTTGCACCAGCAGAAGGAAGTCATGTTCGATTCACTGTAAAAAAAAAAAAAAAAAAAAAAAAAAAAAAGCTTCGATCGAACACCTGTTCCTTAACAGACTTGTGTTTGATGACATCACACCAACTGCGGTACTCGTGGAACACCTCAATGACATTCCCAGGCAGACAGACAAACGGTGAGGACTGCTACTTTGGGCGATTTTATTCAAGACAGCAAAACAGGTGTCCGATTTCCTTCGCGTGCTTAAGCAAAAGTATTTAAAAAACTTGGAAAAGAACGGGGGTAATTTTATGTAAACGAATAACTAGACAGTTTACTAAAACGGCTCCACATATTTTGTCTTTCTTTTACTCAACTCCACCTGTAGTTGAAGAAAGTTTTGGGTTGCAAGACAAGTATTATAATTTTGAGTTGCAAGACAAGTATTATAATAGTTACAACTTCAAACCTAAACAGAGCAATGCGCTTACATACATTGTTGCGTAACATCGATACAAAAAAAAAAAAGTTTATCTTAGTTTAACCAGACCACTGAGCTGATTAACAGCTCTCCTAGGGCTGGCCCGAAGGATTAGACTTATTTTACGTGGCTAAGAACCAACTGGTTACCTAGCAACGGGACCTACAGCTTATTGTGAAATCCGAACCACATTATGACGAGAAATTAATTTCTATCACCAGAAAAAATTGTTCATTGGCCGGTCGGAGAGTCGAACGCTGGGTCAACAGCGTGCTAGCCGAGAGCTCTACCACCCCTCCAATGAAGAACTAACACCGATACACTGCCAACAAACAACAAGTTAGACTTACTATAGTCCAGCCCGCGGTACTCTTTATATAACTATATATAATGTGAAAATACATTTGTCCGAGCTTCAGGACGGCATTAAAATCCCAAGGGTAGGACTTACCATTTCGACCCTCTCTTACATTAGATGTTCAAATTAATACAGTATCTATAAACATATAAAGATTTAAACCACCTAAACCCATGCAGTCACAGCGATCGATGAAACACTTGACTAAGTATGCGAGGCAGTCATATCAGGAATACAAGTGTAAAATCCGACTGAAGTGAAAATCAAGGTTACAGTTTCATAACGAAAAACAGGCGAAAACTTCAAGTTAATGGAAAATAATTTGAAGTTCAAACTACTGCAAATGCAAACAGATTTTTTTTTAGTTTGAAAACTAAAGACAAGTAGCACTTGACGCCTCGGGTTAAATAAACTGATGGAAGACTCTTTAGGAAGCGCCGTATCATACTTAATCCTCAACGGGGGGAATTCAAATGTACTTCACATATGCTAAACAAAAGTATAATGAATATCAATAATAACTGCTTTAGCTAATTAGCTGGCCGTAAGGTGAAAGTGCGGGTTGGCACCCAGGAAGTAATTTGAAGTAATTAGCAAAGATACTAAAAGAAATTATCATCAACAAAACAAAGACTTCTCTCGCCTCTTTGAGACCCCAAAAGAAAGGACCGTCAATGGAAGGTTTAATATACTCTGTTATTCACGAATTCATTGGCCGTATTCCTTTTTAGCATACCTCCATTCACTCATTCATTCATTACGTAAGAAAGAGCCTTCCTCTCATTCATCAGATGCCTCAAACCCTAACTCATTAACTTTCGTTTTGGTGTTCTAAAGCCCTGACAACAATAATGACATAATTAAAACTGAGTTACTATATTTCCATCGACGGTTACTGAAAGAATCAACGTTAAGCCGAAGTTTCGAAGAATACTTTCATGTGGACGCTTACATACGCGAAGGTGATTTATCTAAATGAACACACCGCCCCCCCCCCAAAAAAAAAGCGTAGTGGTCATTTAGCAACGTGACTTGCAGTAAGCACCTCTCAGTTTCCAGCCTGCTCCGTAATTATTTCGGCCTTGGTCTTTCCACAAGGGCACAGACATAACGGGGCTGATAGGCAACCTGGCGTCGTCACACATCTTTCAGTCGCTCATCCACAGAACGAACCCGGATCCAACAGCACGCCGACTCTCACGATGCAAGCACTCATGAGAATAACAGTGTGTCATACTCTATATAGTCCACAATAAACTTGTAAAAAAAAAACATGTTTCTTCCGTATACATTTTCCGATCCGATATCCTGAAGGCAAATCTATGGCTAATGTCTAAGTTATCCAAAGAATGTACGAAGCCCTTGGTTTGTGCTAATTCCTACGTCTTATATATAAATTATATAAGCTGCACTATTCCAGATATTTTCAAGATCGCAGTATCGGAATCACAACATCAAATCGAACACGATCAACGCCATGAAATTAGGAGATGAGGCCGTGATTGGCACTACCAGTATTTGGTCAGTCACGGCAAACACTTTTTTATTCACAAAAAAGCATCTACATCACGCTGGCATCACTCTGAAAGTACAGAATAACTGCTAATTCCTTAAAACAGACAGACAGACAGTTGTGACTTGACCTTAATCTGTGTGTGTGTGTTGCATTATCCTTCGATATCCACTCAAGTCTCAGGCCGGCTTTTAACCTAAGGACGGACGAATCAGCAATATCCGATTATTTAATGATCCATTAATCAATTTTCTAGTGTTATAACAAAAAAAAAAAAACAAACTTACCTTTCGGTTCATCGCTTATCTTATAAAATCAATCATGCGCCACACAGCAAAACCCATGTCTAGAGCGTTTCATTTGCGGGTTGTCGCTTGTTAGTAAGCGCAATGTTACACCTGTGTAACACATGTATGATGTAACAGGTGTTTATTCTATACACGAGAAGAGGCAGACATACGAGGAATGTTCATCTACGGCAGCTGTTCATGACAATTCTCATTCTACTTACACTATCTACGCCTTTGATCAAAGTCGCAACTTTGTTACCTGATCATGAATACAAATATATGAATACTCATAATGATATGAATAAAAAAACATGAGTATTCATACTGTTATAAACAAAAAATAGAGGAGTATTTTATAAGGTAAACATCAAGAAATAATTGGCCTACGACATGAATCTGAAACTTTTCTACAACCCCTCAACTTTGATAAAAAAAAATTAATGGTAGTTATCAATAAATGCTAAACTTAATAAAATTTCATTACCTTACAGTTAATCCACCCGATAATTACTGCAAATTCATTGTTCATTATATAAACATTTGAATGGCTTGACACCAATGGCTGCCCTTTCCTACACTAATGCACTTCAAGCTGAACTCGCACATTGTCAAAGGAAGGTGGCATGACTGAGCTGAGAAGATGATGGGCCTGTGTTCCCTAACATTAACTTATTAGGAATAATTAGAACACGCCAAGTGCTGAGTTGTCAACTACTTGTTGGATACATCAACTCAAGATTATTGCGCAGCAATCTGCCTTAAAGCTGCCAATAGTAGAGTTAAATATGGAGGGAAAATTTACATGACCCTCAATGGTTATTGAATACTCACGACACAGCACCACGTTCTCACTGGTCCCAGAGGCAAAACACGTGCAAATTCAAATTAATTGGGCTTTCTCTTTACACATACACATACACGTACACACATATATATTTACATATAGATAGTTACTGATATCTGTATATATACAGGTATAATACAGTACTTATACTAGGCTGGCTATCTATCTATCTATCTATCTATCTATCTATCTATCTATCTATCTATCTATCTATATATATATATATATATATATATATATATATATATATATATATATATATATATATATATATATATATATTACATACATACAGAAAAACAATAATTAAAAAGCCATTTGAAATACATCAATATTTAAAAAGTGCACTGAAATTTTTAAATTTCCGGCACCCTTGACAATTGCTGGTCATCCTAACTTTCGGAGAGGACACTTATTCTCACACCAAAGAGCGAATAATGGTTGGATCAAGCCAGGCATCAGAAAACGTCACAGCACTGCTCCAGTCAAAGATTTGGGATTACCAATTGGGACTTCACCCATGAGCGCCACTGACAGTTCCAATCAAAGATTTGGGATTACCAAATGGGACTCAACCCATGAGCTCCACTGATATTGTTCCAATCAAAGATTTGGGATTACCAAATGGGACTTAACCCATGAGCTCCAATATTGCTCCAGTCAAAGATTTGGGATTACCAAATGGGACTCAACCCATGAGCGCCACTGATATTGTTCCAATCAAAGATTTGTGATTACCAACTGGGACTTAACCCATGAGCTCCACTGATATTGCTCCAGTCAAAGATTTGTACAACTAAACCCCCTATGACTGATATGCAATTAAAATGGCCAATGTCCGTAATTTTATTTTTTAATCACTACGGTTACATTAATATAAGCTACTGTAAAGTTTCTGCTGTCCGCGGATAAGTTCCATATACCCATCTTGGCGAAGGAGCACCGTAAAGACCCTGTTCCAGGCTAGAACCAAACCTATATGTCATGAGCCTAGGGTGGCACACATTTTATATTTTGCTTATAATCATAACTGAAAACATTGACGCAGATACCCCCACCAAAGTACCATGGGCACAAGTTCATAATAATGGAAAATTAAAGGGTTCGAACTCCGGCATTCAGATTTTTACTAACAGCCCCGTCTGCTTCTTGAACACTGGTCCTTTTCTGAACTCTAGTGCGATTATCTTAATTCCGTTTTTATCTCCCTATTTTAGAATTTCCAATATACAGTAAATACTCAGCAAGTCATCATCTATCAGATGCTATTTTTTTACGTTCCGCTTCTCAACTTCTAATTCCTTTCAAACCACCTGACATGTCTGGGCATAACCTTTTATTGTATAAATATCAATATCCCTTTCCTAGCCACACACTAGACTTCTGTTACATATACTGTAAATGAAATTCATATTCATATACATTTTATCTGCCTATTCTATCCACGATCTTCCCTTGCTGAAGCTCTTTCATCTTTCATGCCGTGTCACAAACAATTTTCCTAGCCTCCTTGGAAATCTTCGGTCTAACAATTCCATCTGGTTTCTTTCAATGAATTGCTTTACAACCATCTCCCTTCCAGCACCTCATACTCTCCCTCACTCTGGCACCCACCGATAAATGAATTAAGTGTGTTTGTGTGAAATAATTCCAGGGGTTGGAAGTTCGAATTTGACTTATGACCTTGACCTCATTAAGCGCATTGGCTTCTTAGTGCAGTGTGCATGCTAACTACTCCATCTAGTATAATTCAAACGTTATGTACTAGGTTAATTTCCTATTTGAACTCTGACCTCACTAAGCCTATTAGCGTCATTAGATGCACTGCAGATATGAAGTCTTTATCAAATATTTTCAAAAGCCATTGTCAAAGTTACATTCCTATCTTGACCTTTGACCACTGGATCCACCACATGAAATGTCAAGTCCCCCTTACAAATGAAATAACTAAAGTCTGAAGTACCTACCTTTAACGATCTAAATATTATAATGCTTAACAAAATTCACCTTATCAGAAGGGCGGACATTAAAGAGCTAGGCAGAGATTAGCAAACACGTCACTCACTCAATGACCCCCAACGATAAACCAGGGGCATAAAAATACCGAGGCAAACAGGCTTGATTCTAAGCCATTCCTTCAGGTAAAGGAATGTAAGTAACGAAGGGAGCGAGAGCCATGTAAAGACTCGCACTAAATGAGACCACATTACCTTTAGCATTCGTTGCAGCATCTGCTATGCGTTGGAAGGCATCGAGAAAGGCCGCAAGCGCCACCAAAGTCGATCTGGAAAGAAAGAGGAAATTGACGGATGATGATAAGAAGGATTAGAATATATTTTGTGTTTTCCTTCAACGGGAAATCAGTAGATAAAAAAGGAATAACTGCATGCAAAATATACTGTACAAAATACATTTCTCCCATTACCGAGCATTTCTTCACACAAGGGATGCTTCAGCAGTTACATTCACAATAACAAAACAATAACCAAGGTAAAATCACTCGTAAAAGTTCCTCTAGTAACATCACTCACATTAAACAAGGTCAATTAAATCATTCTAATCAGCCATTGTCCAAATATAGTCACTGAACAAAAATAATTACCTCGCCCACTTAAGAGGGATCACTCATAGCAGACTAACGAACACAAAAGTTCACCTTTCAAAATGTCACATCAGTTACATTATATATTACAACAAGCAACGAAAAATCTCTGACGCCGAGCAACATTTTCCCAAGGCAACAGACATCTCTCACACCAAAATAAACAAGCAACATTCTCACATCAATCAACAAAAACATCATCTCCCGGACCACGCAACAACCACAGCATCTCTCACCCAACCAAAGTAACATCCCTTGCGGCAAAAGATGTAATATACTCTCCAACAGGCGTAACATCATCTTACATTCCACCATCAGACATAACATCCCATATATTCCACCCAGAGACGTAACGCCATTGATTCAACTGCTCCAACAAGCCCCGCCAAGCACACCTTGGGCCGCGTGACGCCCCAAATGAAAAATGAGAAGGAATCATACTCGAAGAGGCAATGGAGAGATCGATCGCTGGAAGCTCTTCATCTCTGTAGTGACAGGATGAAGAGGAGATTGTTACAGGGGTTATACGAGGGCGCCACACAAGACGGATTGAAATAACCCCCCCACAATCCCCTTCATATCGAAATCTATGGATGAGGAAGTGTTCGGTGAAGGAGTTCCTTCGGCCAATCGATAGCAACACTTCCTGGATCGTTTAGGCCCAAGAATACCGAATAAAATGGTTTTTAATAAAAGAAAAGAGATCACAAAACACAACATTTAATGCAGGGTTCTCTGTCCAGACAAACTGAAACAGTATTCAACTTGTAGTCTTAAGGCCTAAGAAATTCTAAAATGTTTGTCTTATTAAATAGAGTATTAAACATATGCCTTCTCTATAAAAAAAAATTAAATATTAACCCTCACTCCGGAGTAACAAAATAAGCCTAAATATGACTAAGAGAAAGCCTATTCAAACAAAAAGATTACCATTAGCGTTCTCGGCAAACATTTCCATAACGGCCATTTTATGGATTAGTACACACAGACTTTACAATAAGACACAAAATGATGATGTAAAAATTCAGGTAATATAACTGTGTGTGTGTGTATTACCTTAAATGTTATGATATCATTATTAAGTATCTTATTATATATAAATTTTTATAAATAAATATATATATATATATATATATATATATATATATATATATATATATATATATATATATATTTTTTATATACAGTATATATACATATACATATACTATATATATATATATATATATATATATATATATATATATATATATATATATATATATATATATATATATATATATATATATATCATATATATATGTATGTGTGTGTGTGTGTGTGTGTGTGTGTGTGTGTGTGTGTGTGTGAGAGAGAGAGAGAGAGAGAGAGAGCTACAAAAAAAAACATAAATGGCAAAGACATTATTATTATAAATGAGAAGTCAAGTGGACTAGGAACAAAACAAATCCCAGTAACCTTATAAGAAAATGCGCCGATCAAGAGCACGATGTAGTTTCCTACAGTAAATGAAAGAAAAGTCCAATTTTCTTAAAACAGAGGCCACCTTAAAAAAGAGCTTTTCATCATTACATCTAATTTCAGAAAACTAACGGCAAGAGGACGGTCGACCGTTAAACCGGGCCGGTTGTATCACCCGCCCTTGATGTTTGCTATTGTGTGTGTGTGTGTGTGTGTGTGTGTGTGTGTGTGTGTGTGTGTGTGTGTGAAGGAGAGAGAATGAGAGAGCGAGAGAGAGAGACGCCCTTGATGTTTGCTACTGAGAGAGAGAGAGAGAGAGAGAGAGAGAGAGAGAGAGAGAGAGAGAGAGAGAGAGAGAGAGCATTTAAAAACGACAGATCTTGTTAATTCCCTCAAAATTACAGAAAATATGCAATATTCTTATCGTGTATGCACGGTGAAAAAAAAAAATCCTCATGGCGACAGAGAGGAATCTGAACTGGTATAAAATCTAAACATATACACAATGAGACAGCGTGTTGCGACTTCCAAGTATATGAATTATGAGATTTAAATATGAACACATACAGAAAGGGAACTGTTAAGAACCTTACAAGCCAACAACTAATGGCAAGTATATGGGCCGATAAAATGCAAAACGATACGCTCCCTTCCACACATGAAATATAAAAAGATAAGTTAAATATTCTAAAGAAAAACAGGGAGAATTAAAATGCAAGAAATACACGAAAAGACCGAACAGTACCTTCCTCATAAGATAGACATCACAACAGACTTCCTCCCAAAAATAACTTCGTAGACGTCTCCCTCCGCTCTCAAAACAAGGAGAAAAGGCACGATTCTTTAATCCTGTTACACTCCAACTATTACACGGCAGATGGTGCTATGTCCTACTCCCTATACGCCCCTAGAGACAGCCTATAGTAAAAACGAAAACAGAGAGAGAGAGAGAGAGAGAGAGAGAGAGAGAGAGAGAGAGAGAGAGTCCACATACTACGCAATTTACAAATTCATTTTTTTCAGGATTACTTCCATTGTCAGTGTTAAAATATGCATAAGAACTGAGAGAGCGTGTGTGTGTTTACGTACAATGTTGTCTTTATTATAGGGTTTCAGCCACCGTATCCGGAAGCGTATTGTCACAAGGCCCTTGGTAGACAGCCCTTGTATTATTAGAGATCATATTACATTTTTTTATGAGCCTTGTCAAGAGGTCTCCACAGAGTATTGTGAACCAGTAGCGCTCTCTCTCTCTCTCTCTCTCTCTCTCTCTCTCTCTCTCTCTCTCTCTCTCTCTCCTCCCCCGCCTCTTGAATGGACATAGACGTGTAAAAAGGTCGAACTCCTCAAACATCGATAACGCAGGAGGTTTTTTTCAGCAAGTATGGAGATCCTGGGGTCAATGGGAGTCGTGACCATCCCCATTGGAGGCTTAACGGATCTCGTCTCGTTTGATCTGAAGGCATTATAGCTCATTACCTTCTCTCTCTCTCTCTCTCTCTCTCTCTCTCTCTCTCTCTCTCTCTCTCTCTCTCTCTCTCTCTCTCTCCTAACCTAAAAAGAAAACAAAATATTTAGGGAGGGACTATACGAGTTATAATGTATATCTGCTTAAAGAATAATGGCGACCGTACAAGGTACGCTAATCATTATTCAAAATGAGCACCATACAGTGATAGTCAAAGAGCAATAGAATTGCCATAGAAACTTTCACAAAAGAGAATGCTTCTATGGAAACCGAGCAAACCCAATTACAAAATACACAAATCAAATAAGCGGACACATGAGCATGCAGAATTAAGGTAGGCTTTAAAAGCTCTCTTGCAATCACATAACATCCACAGCTCTGTTTCGGGGTCGTCCGTCTGCAACAGGAATGGAAACATCTCGTTACTGGTCAGTGGCACGATGGCACTAAACCAAGTGCCATGGACTGAAGAGTAATGGAAGCTTCAAGTGGTAACAACGCTTGTGGGGTCCTGATGGAAGATTTTCGATTTGATATAAAATCCCTATGACCATCTGCTAAATTATAATTACCCAAACTAAAGTTCTGGAACGACGAAATCACCGGTTGCAGCAATTTTGGCAGTAATAAAACAGCCTACAGTCGCCGATGACATCTAAGAGGTAGTTTTTAAAGGAGAGGCAAAACAAAAGATCAGAGGCCTTTGATCTCATTAACGTCTCTGAGGTCATTGAGAAGCTTCGAAACCAAAACAGCTTTCTTGCAGCATTAAATTATTTTTAGCAAGAACTCCATATGTCTGTGAGGGTCAACAGTTAATTCACCTCAAAATAAACGCCAAAATAGTTATAGCCTGTGCACTATTTGGCAAAGTTACTCGGACTGCCAGAAGAACCTGCCTCGTGTACGCATCTATTTCGCCCACTTATCTGTCTGATGACATAGACTACAAGGAAAACCCCTGTAGTCCTAATGCGAGAAGCACTGATAAAGGTTCAATACAAGTATCATACACAACCTACACATCACAAAACCGACTGTGTCAAAAAGCTGAATGATGTAGCGATACAATATCTTCAATGTACACACTAGCACAAACAACATTAGGTTCAAGTACAAGGTGATAAGATCCCTTGACATTGCCGCTCTGAGTAGTGATTCATATTAACGGTATCTCCATGACAGGTGAAGATCATTTAGGAAACGGCCCCTTAACAACAGCTCCGCGCCGCCGGATAAGTAAGAAACAGTCCTCAGTATCCGGTCGACATGCACAAAACTACACATTAACATTTAGGAGAGGGAGTGGAGATGAACCAATAACAGTTCAACAGTTTTCAAGAGCAATTTAAATCCGGAATAAAATATCAGCCTGAAATGGTATGAAAACGCAGAACGCGGTCCTAAGGCAAAAATGAGTTGTCATGAAAGAATTTACAACAATGAACGCTAAGGTTTTATCCCGTATATACTTAAATGCAACTTAGGAAGGACATCATAAATGACAACAAAACACAGCTCTTAACTCTCTCTCTCTCTCTCTCTCTCTCTCTCTCTCTCTCTGTTATTCGTACATTTTGATCCAAAAATGACAGCTTATGGACACAGCTTTAAATCCAGGAAAAATTGTCCAAGTGTGTGTGTGTGTGTGTGTGTGTGTGTGTGTGTGTGTGTGTGTGTGTGAGAGAGAGAGAGAGAGAGAGAGAGAGAGAGAGAGAGAGAGAGAGAGAGAGAGAGAGAGAGAGAGAGAGAGAGAGAGAACACTAAACATATTCTTTATTCCGTCAAGACGTATGCCACTAAAACAGGAGGATCTCGACGAGGTAATCCTCACCCTCATCGAGCTAAAAACCATTTATAAGATTTCTCTTCTCTCTCTCTCTCTCTCTCTCTCTCTCTCTCTCTCTCTCTCTCTCTCTCTCTCCTAGTACGGGGGCGCGTATCAGATGAATACGCCTGGGCGTTGTCGGTGCGACAGGTGTTCCCCCTTTAGCCCACAACAATCACCCAGCAATACTGAAAAAAAAAAAAAAAAAAAAAAAAAAAAAAAAAAGTCCACCTGGGACAGAGAACGGCACGCCCATATCCGCCCACGGAGAGCCTAAACACCCTGCATAACAGCACCTGCAAAGCAACACTGAAAGACCCGCGAGACATAATTCAACTGACATTTTACTTCCAAGAATCGATTAATGGAATCAAAATTAGAAGGAAACGTTCCGGTTGAGAATTACTGAATTAGGTTATCTGTTATCGAATAGAACTGTTTTTGCAACGGGTTCTTACAATCACTTTTAGACAGGATCAAAACAAGTTTCCTGCAGATTGAGTTTATTCGGGGAACAATTACACTGCATCCTCCATAACCACCATCAAATTACGGAATGCATAAAAAACTAGGTAACAACAACAAAGCTGACAAAATAAATCACCGTTCAATGTGTCAATAAAACAGTTCAGCAAAAGAGAAAATGTTTCAAAAATAAAGTCACATCAAAACCTCGCCTCCCAGAAAATATTCATACTGGCAACCGCAAGCGGACTATCCAAGCCGCTTCGAACGCAATATGAAAGGATCCCACAGTGGAAGGAGCAATAAATAACTGGGTCAAAAAACCGAAGAGCTCAGCAGCAGCAGCAGCAGACTCTTCCCTCCCGGAGGAAGTCAATAAATTGCTACAACTCCGAGGAGACAAGTTCAATACAGCGGGATCTTCGAAAAGATTTTCCCATAACCTCTCGTCTCTCCTTATTTCCAATAGGCGACCTTCTCCTCCTTTTCCACCAGAAAGAAAGCGCAAAAAACAAGAGTAATATTTCTACTAAAAAGTTACAATACCTGATTTTCTTAAGGACATGAATTACTGAAATGCGTACTACACCCTTTCATATTTTTACTGCCATGACGCTTTATCTACTCGAGCCATACTCCCTGCTATTTTATTATTATTATTATTATTATTATTATTATTATTATTATTATTATTATTATCAATCTCATAACTAGTCTATGAGTAGCATGTGACCTGTAAAAACTAGTGACTACAACCATGGCCAAATTCCATTTGTTGTTAAGACAATACATATACTAAACTATTCAATGGTGATATTTAATTATCAAGTGAGTCAAAACAAAAACATCAATGTCTTCAATGAAATATATATATATATATATATATATATATATATATATATATATATATATATATATATATATATATATATATATATATATATATATGTATATGTATAAAACGTATATACACAAATCTGAAACGACAACATACAAAAAAATACAAATTGAACAACAAAAACAAGCAAAAAAATACGTTGCGAAAGCCTTCCAACCTTCCCAACGTGCATGACTGAACGAGAAAGGATAAGAAATAAGTTAAGGAAAGGAAGAACAAAAACGAATAAAAAAAATGAATGGAAAGGAAGAGAGGTGGGGAGAGTCGAGGGTCATCACTATTGACCTTAGAGATGAGCTCGGAGGGCACACCAAAAATACACGGAGTAGGGGTTTTTCGCCCACTTAGCCACGCCCACTCTCTCTCTCGATCCACAAAACAAACACCACACTACCAACAGTAGACTCTCATCACCATCATTTATTTGGTTTATCAATTTCTCAAACATTCAGCCTCAGTGTAGTTCGAGTGCCCTCAGGCCAGAGGGATTCAAAATTTATTTCAGCCTTAATTAGATAAAAGGTACAACTGGCCCTCTGTCAGGGAACATTTTTCTCCACAATTCAGACCGATCGCTTCCTTTCAAGACGATAAAAACATGGATCCAAAATCTATAGGTTGATAAAGCGCTGACTCAAATTTAAATCTAAATAAGAAATTTTATCACCATAAAAGTATTAAGGTTTGAACCTTGATAAACATGAGATTCGCTTCAATCTACCCAGGACTAATTTTATCAACATAAAAACACGATTGTCTTTTCAAATCCCTCTAATCACCGGAAATTACTAAAAGGATGTTGAAAAGGTGTTGTTAAAATGCATGGAAAAAGATCTATAAATAAGGAAACGCTGGCAAGTAGTTTAACAGAAAGTTTCAATTACAAGAGCCCACTCAAAACAAAGTATAAATTATTTCTATTGATGTTCTGACATCCTTTGTGTCTCGCGACGTTAGAGGTGATATAAGTATGATTATGATGATGATGATATTGTTGACATACAAAAAAAAATGCTTCCAACTCTCTGCACAATACCTTGAATTTCTACCTAAGCCAAACAACAAACATTCTCCTTTTTATTACAGAAGTGATGATCTGTTCACAGCTCTACTCAAAGACTAAGTACAGTTATTCACTGAAAGACACTAAATTATAAACACGAGAATGACTATCCAAAGACAATAAGCTACTTGAGAAGTTTTGTATGTAACATGCTCTCTCTCTCTACCATAAAATACGTTCATAACTGAAGTCAAGTTACGGACTACATCAACCACTGGTAGCCTTCAAAGAGAGAGAGAGAGAGAGAGAGAGAGAGAGAGAGAGAGAGAGAGAGAGAGAGAGAGAGAGAGAGAGAGAGAGAGAGAGAAACCCGAGTTACAAACTTTCACCTTTTCCTTAATTTGAACGATAAGGTTTTCAAGCACTCACTATCAATGTTACCTGCAAGTCTTGCAAATCCAAAATTTAAACAACCCACGATCTTTAGTAGCAGAGCCCCAAGCAAACCTGGTTGTAAAAACCCAGCAATCAAAGGAAACCTTAAACACGATCCATCGAAGTCATCAAACCCAGTAACAATACGAAGTGCCTAAGCATGTAAAGTAAGGTTTACGAGCGCATATACTTGAATATGGTGCACATGGAGATAACTACATAAGCGAATATCTCCCCGTGCGCACCTGCATGTAGGCGCGGTCGCATTTACGACTAGAGGGAGACGCACGTAAGAAAAAGGACGACTCAAAAATCACCTGTGGAAATCCTTTTAAGTCCTCCTTGCTTACTCATGGATGAAAAAACTTTAAAATCTATCTGCTAAAAAAAATCTCCTTAACGCGTAATCCTAAACGCCCGGGAAGAAGCACGCCCCGCAGAGCTATAACCTGCGAACAGAAATAAAGAGAGAATCTTGTGTCCCAAACCTTTCGGCCTATGAGAACTCGTACGCATGCAGCTACTTGCGTGAGACCTTCAAGTGACGCTTCAACACAGACATCTATTTGACAAGACTATTTGGTTCTCTTGTTCTATTCGATGTTTCCTAATTAATATGCTAATAAATGATAATACATAGTTTTTGTCCTCGCTGTGGGCGTACATGCCTCGCTCTACTGCTGTTTGTTGAATATCATTTAATTTTTATAATAACTTGCCAATAAATTTCATTAACAATAAGAAGAAACGAAGATAATCCCCATGAAAAATAAGTTAATTAAAACACTAAGCATCCAATCACTGAATTTGTATCTGGGTTGCTCCAGTTAAAAAAAAAAAAAAAAAAAAAAAAGAGCATAATTGTCATAGGCGTATGACTCACGACGGCACAAGACCAGCACCAGCTTAAGCCTTCTAATAACAGCAATAGTAACAACGCATCAATAGCCCAACTTCATTATAGACGAGAAAAGTCACAAGAAAAACCAATGTTAATTCACACTTAATCCACTACCTACACCAACTGTCTTCAACTTCGCTAAGTATATTAATATTCCTTTCGATGTTTTCTGATGCCAATTCCATTTCGGTTGTTTATCTGTCTATATTGCCAACAAAATTATTATACAAAACTTACATGACTGAAGTCCCCTTCCTAACTGATATTTGCAAAATTATCTTTTATAGTCACTGTGTTCCAGAAGGCAGTCACTATTCTGTCTCTCTGTCTCCCACACTCCACATACTATCTTTTGCTCTAGTTCACTCATATCCCCCATCCTTCCCCCTATCTGTTTCTCTCACAAGATCTGGATCAATAAGATTACAGGACTATCTCCTCGACTACGGCATCCATGAAAGAAAATTAACTCTTGTCCCGTTCCGCAGTCCCTTCTCACGAAGACATCGTTCCTCCTTTCAAGGCATAATTCCTTATTAACAATTATGAACGTCTTTATGAAGCTACACTAATGTAAGTAGCATGTTTTCAAAATACTTACAGAATTTTATCCTATTCACACTAGAAATTCTGTTGGCTGTCGAAAGTAAAGATAAAAAACCATAAAAGTTTAAGTCTGAAAATAATACCATCTCATCAACCAAGTTCCCCACGATTGAGGAACAATGAGCGCAATTCTCAATGATTATCTTTTCATCAAAACAATGACCAAAATCATATACACACAAGAGAGAGGGAACGCTCGAACCAATAACTTCCCCTCGGTTCCCCTTAGTTAATAATGCAGCTCTTGTATCCACGAGGGGAGAAAAGGAAACTGGGGGGAGGGGGAATAACGGGAGGGGGTAGCTGAAGAAGTGAGGAAAAGTGGGTGGGGGTGGGGGATACAGAAGGAACAGAAATGGAAAAGAAAGGGACGGGGGAGAATCGAGTAGCAAAACAACGTATGACACTGTAACAGTGATTATGTGAGCATCAAATGCACAAGTAACTTGAAAGGTGAGGGTAGTGAAAGAATCAAACGTAAACATTCACGCCATAGGATTAATTCATCTTTTGACCGCCATATGCCTTTTCTCACTTGAAGCTGGTGGCGGCAGGAGGTTGCAACAGCATTCCGGAATCTCAGCAGATCTTTAGGAATGAGGTTGCTATCCCCCTCCTTCATTTGACCCAGCAGACGCTGGTAATTCGACATTATATTTATACAATCTTAGATGGCATAGCTCAGAAAGTAATTTTCCCTTTTTCTGTTGATATTCTACACTGACTGCAATCCACGAAGTCGACTACCCAATAAGTACAAGACAGCGGAAATATCATTAAAATTGCAATGTGTTTAATGAGACATGCCCATATTGCCCCGTACGTCACCCGTCCATGAGTGACAATCACAAGGCCTGAGTGACAGAAGCACTGAAGGACAGTCAAGACGGAAGCTCTTCCTTCATGTCCATAAGCAAGATGGTTGTTAAGTATACCTTAGTTTAACCAGACCACTGAGCTGATTAACAGCTCTCCTAGAGAGGGCTGGCCCGAAGGTTTAGATGTATTTTACGTGGCTAAGAACCAATTGGTTACCTAGCAACGGGACCTACAGCTAATTGTGGAATCCGAACCACATTATACCGACAAATGAATTTCTATCACCAGAAATAAATTCCTCTAAGTCTTCATTGGCCAGGCCGGGGACTCGAACTCGGGCCTAGCAGAGTGCTAAGCAAGAACTCTACCGACTCTCCCAACGAGGAACTTAACATGATGGTCGTACTTACCCAACGAGGAACTTAACATGATGGTCGTACTTATCAAAAAAGACGTCCCAACGAGGAACTTAACATGATGGTCGTACTTATCAAAAAAGACGTCCCAACGAGGAACTTAACATGATGGTCGTACTTATCAAAAAAGACGTCCCAACGAGGAACTTAACATGATGATCGTACTTATCAAAAAAGACGTAAGTCCCTTCAATTACAAAAGGAGATGCGATGGCAGCAAGCATAACAGATACACTGACAGACACACATGCACATACATCCATGCACGTCAATGCATGACTGCCTACTTTTACATCAAGTGTAACTGAAATCCCTTTCTTCTATAAGAAAAGTTGCAAAGACAAGGTAAGAGTAACAAACACTATGGACAGGTCGAAATCTCCCTTCACCAAATTTTTGCAAGATGGTCTATCTTTCAGCAAGTTTGACCAATATTTCTTCAGCCCTATAAGAAGGGTTGTAATGGCCGCGTTAAAAGTGGAACAGACACTTTGACAGGCAGGCAAACAAGACAATCGCCTCGCACGCATACCTAAGCATTATGGTTTGCATATATACCAAACTGGCGGAGATATATTTAACAAGGTTGGAATGGCAAGTCAAGTGTGGCAAATGCATAAACGTACAGACAAACAATCTTCCTTTATGCACACCTCTGCACGCTGGTCTACCTATGTACCAATGGTTAAAATGTATAAGAATTGTAATGACAAAGCAATGGGCAAAACAAAAAGGACATCCACACGGAAGATCGCTCTTTATGCACATGTAAGCATAATGGCTTACATTTTTACCAAGGCTGACTGAAATCTCTTCAACCACGCACGAGTTGTGATGACCAGTATGACGCGACAAACAGACAATCTCCCTTACCCCACCTACGCATGATGATTGAAATCCCTGTAACTGTGTAGGTGGTGTGATGACAAGGATACTTTGACAGACACATTAATGGTGACAGGCACACTAATGTATGGGTATACAGGCATATTAAATGAAAAACTAAAACCTCCCTCAAGGGCACTACCTCTGAAAACAACGATTTTTTCGTTACGATTTTGAATGTGAGCAAATGCGCTTTGTTTTCTGTGATTCTCTTGAATTTTAATGAAACACTTTTCCCGCCTTTGAGATAAGTTTTTTTTATTTTTACTTTTTACTATTTATTGTCTCTGTCGAGTCTGGACTAGACTCAAATGATGATGTTCAAGCCTAATATTATTATATGAGGAGCATCTGGAGACCGCAAAACTTTTTACAAAGTCAAGAAGTAACCTCTAAACACTGTCAACAAAATCGCCAGTAATGGTATTCAGTCTCAGTTTCTTGGAACATTAAAACGAAAAAAAGCCTGATCTACCATCTTGCAAAAGATACCTTCTCCCTAAAAGTTACGTGACTCTTCCAAAATCTGATCCTTTTGTATCAGCCACGTGGCCCACCTTCTGGCAAATCTTCGTAGCCCAACAAAAGATTTCTTGCGTAATCCTGCTAATACACTCAAATACAAACAACAGGTAAACAAACAAACAAAAAATCAAACGGGTAAACAGACAAACAAACCGAACCAAGGGCATAACCACCTTAAAGAAGGTATAAAATATACAAATGAAGAGTGTGCGTCGACTCTCACTGCAGTACCAAATAAAAAATGGGTGGTTGTTGCACATCATCATACAATATCTATACTGGAAAAAATACGAATAAAGGCCAGGTTTGCTCAACCTGACTTGCCGAAAGCCATTCTAATAAAAGAGCAGTGAAAGGAAATAAGAGCTGAACATATTACTGTACAAAACTCGAGCCACGACCAGGGCAATCCAATTAAAGCAACCATGAAAATAATGCGAAGCCACTCTTCCTAAAAGCCTTGCAAAATCTTTTCTGAAATTGAAATCAAAATGGATATTTTGAGAGAGAGAGAGAGAGAGAGAGAGAGAGAGAGAGAGAGAGAGAGAGAGAGAGAGAGAGAGAGAGAACAAACCGTGACAACCAAAGCAAACCTCTTCCATTGCTCCAATACTAAACAGTTATCATACTAATAACTGTCAAAATAGGTAATTCCCAGAGGGTTATCAAGACAAGGTCATTAAAGCACTCTATATACTTCATTTGGACAACAATATTTGTGTGAATAAATGAAACGGTCTTTATAACAATTATCATGGAAGAAATAAAAAAAAAATGAAGTCAAGTAACATTTATAGGCTAAATAAAAAGTAATTTCACACTTATATACTTAGGTAAATAAAAACAGAAAAAAATATAAGACGGGTTGACCCGAAGAAGGGTGCGAAAACTGAGATGAAGTGAGGATCCTAAGTTAACTAAAGTGACTGAAGTGAGAGGCGAAAAGGACACCCGTAAATTATAAGGACAGGTAAATAAACAACCAAATGGAACAATGACCTCTTCGGGGTGATCCACGCCCTTTAGATATTTCTGGAGAAAATAGACACATGCACACATCCATCTTAACTGGAATGAAAAAGTTCATGTGTATTTTTTAGTGATGAAATGGTAAAGTTGGCTCTTATAAACAGGTAAAAGGAAGCTTGCAGAGATTAAAAAAAAATATTTTGTGCAGGTGATGAAAAAAAAAAAAACCGTTCATTATCGGAGATCTTAACTAGGCCCTGAGAACATCCGGATGAAACTTGGATACTATATCGCATTGAATTATAATTTCAGTTACGCAACTGGTTCCTGAAAGGTTACTGAAATCCGATTACCTACCAGTTACTGCAGACATCTTTAGGTTTACTAAACACTCAATTCTGAAACACGTTTAGCCCAGTTCATCAATTTTCTACAAGACACAGTTCCTCCTTGGATGGGTCGGTATAGTTCTCGGCTAGCACTCTGCTGGGCGGGCGTTCGAGTCTCCGACCGGCCAATGAAGAATAAGAGGAATTTATTTCTGGTGATAGGAATTCATTTCTCGCTATAATGTGGTTCGGATTCCACAATAAGCTGTAGGTCCCGTTGCTAGGCAACCAATTGGTTCTTAGCCACGTGAAATAAGTCTAATCCTTCGGGCCAGCCCTAGGAGAACTGTTAATCTGGTTAACCTAAGATATACTTAACTTTCTACAAGACACAGATTGTACAAGGCGAAAACGTCAAGGCTGGTAACAATTCTATGATACAATCTCAGAGTATATGTAACAAATTTATCAACGTACATGACACAGAATCTTATATTATTCATTATGTATAAACATGTACTATGTAAACTCTACAGCTTTACATGTCTTAACCTTGACTGTCTTGACAGTGGTTGTTCTTGAAGTTTAGTCCGAACTAATGTTGGGTCGAAAATAAATTTGTCTTCGATGGCCATTTATACTCTATTTAAGGGAGACATTCCCGTGATTATAATGTAAGGAAAAAATTAAGACCTCTCTCCCAGAAAAATCTCTCAATTCTTATGCTTGTAAAAAAGAAAAATTTTTTACGCTATAAAAAAAAGTAACTGAAACAGAAAAATGTTTTAAAATCCATACACCAAGTACTTCGACCTTCCATTACCCCGTCAAAGCCAGCATTCCATTCCTTATCCACCAAGAGTCTCCGACCTTTAAAAAAAAATAGTCTATTAATAACCTTTAACCGACTATAATCTCTTGTCCTTCTGACCATATCTGCCTGTAGAACAGAACTCATAAATTGAAGCTGTGTCCATTCTTTCAGCCATTAAAGGGCTCCTGGAAAAGGGGAGGTCGATAGTAAAGTCCTCGCTCTATTCAAACCCGACAGTGCTCCACGAATAACAGACGTCCAACCAGTCGAACTTAATCCCTTCTTCAAATAAGCCGGCTACCTGTTTCTGGTTCCGGATGCTATGCGACGTTAAGTACCGATAATCCATTAAAGCGTCTACCGTATTATCTACGTAGATTTTTTTTGCTGAAATCTAAATCTAAAATAATATGAGGAGGGAGATTTATGAACTGAAATCTAAATATAAAATAATATAAGGAGGGAGATTTAAACTGAAATCTAAATATAAAATAAAATATAAAGTGGCAGATTTACGAGTTGAAATCTAAATATTTAATAATATAAGGTGGTAGATTTATGAGATGAAACCTAAATATTAAATATCAGTTAATAGGTTTATGAGATGAAATCTAAATAATAAATATCAGGTAACAAGTTTCCAAACTCTCAAAAGTTTTCGTTAAAGTTTTCCTTAAAGTATCAAGAGGCTGAGGATATAAGCAGGACCAGTTCATGGCAGAGAATGTTGTTGGTAGGCGTTAAAACGCAAACATTATAACTCCTCTCTCTCTCTCTCTCTCTCTCTCTCTCTCTCTCTCTCTCTCTCTCTCTCTCTCTCTCTCTCTCTCAGCTCTTCGAAGTAATATAGAAAAAGTTACGTATACCTTAGTTTAACCAGACCACTGAGCTGATTAACAGCTCTCCTAGAGAGGGCTGGCCCGAAGGATTAATTTATTTTACGTGGCTAAGAACCAATTGGTTACCTAGCAACGGGACCTACAGCTTATTATGGAACCCGAACCACATTATAGCGAGAAATGAATTTCTATCACCAGAAATATATTCCTCTAATTCTTCATTGGCCGGTTGGAGAATCGAACGCGGGGCCAGCAGAGAGCTAGCTGAGAACGGTACCCACTCGTCCAATGAGGAATTAAAATTAACGAGATTCTAATCAACAGGCATTCGCTTATCCATCTGTCCTTAACCATCTGTATGACGGGAAGAAAATAAATAACCACGAAAAGTTGGATACATGTCAGAAGAATGGGGGGGGGGGTGAAAATAAAAAGTAAAATGGGGACCGCCTAAGAAACAGTTTCTCCAAAATCTGCTACTCTAGCGCAAACGCAAAACCGAGTCAGTCTATAAGGGACTGAGTTAGCCATTCCTTCACTTGCAAGAGTCAAAACGTCAACGCATTAGCCAGCACGCGCAAATTATGAACAGAGGCCAGTTCTAACACCCTTCACAGTCTAATTTACTTCCGGCAGCTTTATGGCTTCTTACGCGCAAAACTACATTTTGCTTCAGAGTATAACTGTCACTTCCTGGGTGTGCTCATAGGCTAGAAAACAACCTGCAAAGAAGTTGACAATTTTAAAACTTAACAGCCTTATAGTTAACAAACATTTATCAACATTCAGATCACCAAAAATCACTTAATTTTTCTATCCAAACATTTGTACGCAATATCGGGTATGGGCTTTTGTTAAATAAACAGGATTTTATCTTATCTCTCTCTCTCTCTCTCTCTCTCTCTCTCTCTCTCTCTCTCTCTCTCTCTATCTATATATATATATATATATATATATATATATATATATATCTATATATATATATATATATATATATATATATATATATATATATATATATATATATATATATATATATTTTATATATACGCATATAAATGCAAATGACGTTAAAACTGTAATATTATCATTTACAAAATATCATTCATTCAAATACTAAATGACGTAAAACTGTAACGACAAAAGTCTCCAAGTAACAAGCAAGTAACAGAGGCAAAAATTAAAACAATAAGCGTAAAATACACAACTCTCGACGGGCTACTCATACGAGGAAGAGCCAGCGCTGGCACAAGGCCAGTTATTTAACACAACATAAAAAAGACTCAAATATTCTGTGGCTCTACGAGGAAGCATCATTCAGTGCTAATAACTAAATGCTAATACATTTATCAAATCTGAAGGAGCTACGGTTTTACTGTTATCCTTGGTGGTCGAATTTTTAGTGTGAAAGGCACTTCACACTAATACAAGTGTGATTCCGAAATAAAAGCAGATTATTAGAGAGAGAGAGAGAGAGAGAGAGAGAGAGAGAGAGAGAGAGAGAGAGAGAGAGAGATATAAAGCACTGGAAATTCACGCTCCTACATAGACCCCAGAAATCGAAACTCCCGTTTTAGCAGTAAAATTTATGATTAAAAAAAAAAAGGCGAGATCAAATACATGAAAATAACACCATTCCAAATTCCGAAACTCACTCTTACATTCAAGTCAGTCCAGGAAGGCAAGAACCTGAAAAAAAAAATAAGTAACAAGAAGCTGTGTGTAATAAAAACAGCCATATTAAAAACATAAAACAAGCCAATAAACCAAGGAAACAAAAAAATACAAGAAAGACACCATGGTTAACTCCATATGCCGGAATACGCCTTGAAGCCGAGTGAGAGAAATTCTTGAGATGGTAGAAAACGGTCGAAGGGGGGGAGAG
>NC_089769.1:20612083-20614583 GCF_040412425.1 Macrobrachium rosenbergii | reverse complement strand
GAAACTGGATACTTTGTTGCAGGGTTTATATTAAAGGTAAGTTTTTCATGAGAAATTTTTATTACGAAATGTCATATTACCAGTCGCGTAATTAATACCTCGACTCTCCAATATTTTTCGCAGGGCCTCTGCAAGCACGTCTTCCTTACTTACCTTTCATTCTACAAGCAGCAGATACAAAGTACCTTTTACTTAAAAAAATCATCGCTATATATACCGTAATTCTGAGCGCGTTTGGTGTATTTAAATCAGCAAATTTACATCAACACGAATAAAATAATACGTAATTACTCAAAATTAACGAAGTCTCACCACTGATCCTAAAGGCCACGCTATAGTCACTTCTCGGCGACAAAAAGTACTTGATACGAAGATGACCATTACATAAGATTTCCTGTTCTTTAGCTGTCAATTATGCAAGAAAATGTTACGCGATAATGAATCTACTGCCTTCCGGAGGTCTCTCAGCTCTTTAAATAGACTGCCCTCGTTGAATTAAAGTATCATTCTCAGTACATTTCATTTTTTTCCCAAGACTTTTCACTTTTAAAAAGTAATAATGTCTGTTCCGTTGCAGGGCCACTGTTCAGCTACTAAGCTGCTAAGTAATTTCTTCTTTTATTGCAGTATTTTTAGACAAAACTGAAATGATGATAAAACGTTTATAAGTTCGGTCGTCAGCGGAAGTCATCAGAAGCGAAGGAGAAAGGTTACATGCCTCGGCATAGCGTATGTGTGAGATGGTGGCCATGCGGGTGATACCGTAGCCACCACTCCCCCCCTCTCTACTGATCGCCTTTTTATCTATTTCAATAATGCAGTTTTAGGTACCTTGATGTATTTATTTCTTGGTCATTCGAGGCCAACTTGAACTATATCTACGTATCACTATGATGTTAGTAGTAATTTATTTCATACACAAAATCGCACAAAAGCAATCTACATCTGTAGATCTTGGCCACTCCACGATGGAAGCGGGGAGGTCCGAGAGGCTGCCTCGTCGATACCCTCTATAATAGTTTCGATTCCGACGTTATTCGTAACAGCTATCGAAAGTAATGACGTCAGATGTGGTTTATCGGAACTTTTGTCTAGATGGATATCTGGTTAATTAGTGATGGATGAAATGCAAAGATAAGAGAAAATTCCATAATCTAGAAGCCGTGATTGCAAATGACAAAGAACGAGTAATCTTGCTCGGCAATGATAAACAGTGTGGGATGGGATAGAAACCATCTACGATAGTGGTGAAATTGGACTGCAAAGGTTTCTGGTTTTAATCCGCAGGGCTGTACACTAGGGGCAAAGTCCTACTTATTTCAGTAAATGCACAATGTTCTGTACGTACACGCCTAAGCTGGAAGCTATTTAATCTCTCCACTTTCAGCCTAACACTTTATTTCTAATTTCGTAGCACTCCCTCAAGACATTCTACCATGCCGCAGTTCGTTAGAATGGGGATACCTCAATGATGCACAATAGTCTGCAGTTTGTTTAATCGACTTCACCCTCAGGGTGAGCATGGGACTGATATCTTTGATTCTGTAGTCGGTATCCATCCCAGCTGTTCAAGACAGTTCAAAATGACTCCATCTTTATGAAACTTTGATCAAATTAGGATGTCAGAGATTATGACAGTGTTCTTCAACGAGAGAGAGAGAGAGAGAGAGAGAGAGAGAGAGAGAGAGAGAGAGAGAGAGAGAGAGAGGTAAAACTATGTACAAACTGTAAACAGTTACATCCGATTAAACTTTAAATATACCGACTACTCAAGGAGCAAGAGCACGGGGTGGCACATTGCCCGCTCAATCCACAAGCAACAAACATCTCCCTATTCATCATCCGTCCCAGTAACTGTTCCAACAAAACTTGTAGTCTCATCTGAGACACTGCGAAATAAGATTTCCGATCTCATCATCATTTCAAAGAGTCCTGTTTCCAATGAGATGAAAGCTTCTGGTACTTTTCCATAAACAGAAATAAAACAGCGTACGAACAAAAGAAACAAAAGTCCAAAGAAATAATAATCCAACGCCGGCGGCTATCGAATCCGAGCGGTAGGTAGCCAAGGGGGTTGGCGGCAACGGTGAATAACCGCCTGGGGTTGGTGCTTGGCTCTCCACCGGGGGACATCCCAACTATCCCAGCAGGAGTAACCCCCATTATGTCATAGCCCCAGTCCCCACAATCCCCTCCCGGTCCTAGTCATTACCGGCCAATGCCTCGGCCATTAAAACTCTTCTGTGCTCACCACATGTTCACCTTTTCTTTTCCTCCACCTCCTCCTCCCCCTCTTCCTCGGCGTTCCCCGCGCTCTTCCTCGCCTCGTTCAACGGAGGAGGTTCAAAAGAAGATGAGATCCCTGACCAGATTCATGGCATCAACATTTCGGCGGAAGGAGGAGACTGAGTGAGAGACTAGCAACAAACACGTGACGAATTTCAATGAAATTAGCGGAAAGGGTGCACGAACGGCACTCCGACACCAGAAGTGCACGTAA
>NC_089769.1:20509583-20607083 GCF_040412425.1 Macrobrachium rosenbergii | reverse complement strand
AAAACAGCTGACTAAAAGCCAAATGCTTGTACATACTTAACTGCTTGGGAGAATTAGAATTATTTCATAATGGAATACAAGTACAAGTTGAGAAATTTTATTAAACGCCCTCCTCCAACATTCGGATTAGGGAGGAACCACCATAATGTTACAGAGGAGATTGCTTCTAATGAAAGTTATTGTCAATTGCATGAGTTAGCTCACTGCATAAATGGTGCTCGCTTAAGTCTTTGTTCTCGAATAATATCAAAAGGCATCTCCAAGGGTCAAGCCAGTCTGGGAAAGCGGAGAGTCTGTGAAACACGATCTACAGAACTAAGGACCCCTTTTTTAATGGGGTTGACCCTCCAGCAACTTTCGGAAGTATTCAACTTGAGATCGACGATATTTTGCATCATAATCCCAACGTGACCTTGGGTCACCAGCGTGGGTTAGTTAATCAAAGCTGAGTCACTTATAATAAAAAAGGTTAAACTTATAAGTGCAAAACGATAGAAATTCTACAAAAATATAGCTGCTCATAAACAAGAACGATAAGTGCGGATATCCCTCGTGTGAATCACCAAACGTCAAGATAAATTTATCTCGATCACCAGATATCACTATAAGTAACACCCTTGACTTCGTATCTTATCATTTTACCCTCCTTTCATTCACCCTTGAATGAAGCCTTACTACAGCATGGAAGCAATGCGGGTGCCTTAATAGCTTCAAATTACTGCGTTCGATTCCCAGTTGTCCGTGTTCGTTCAGCCCCATTCAGTGGGTACAAACAAAATGACTCGAAGCTGCAGACAAAATTTCATAAATTTTGTAGACTTTTTTTATTCATTTTGTGAACCTTTTTTTTTTTTTTTTTTTTTTTTTGTTAACGGGTTTACAAGTCCTGAGCAAATGTCATCAGATTTATAACTTCACACTGCTGCTCGTATCGAGTTTATGAGAGCAAAAGTAAAATTTTTATTTACAGAAACAAACTAACTACAGAATTCAATAAAATGCAAGGAGACTGCATTAAAGCAAATCAAAGCGTGACACCCGTAAGCAACCCTTAGCCTATGTTCAAGTAAATCATCATCTAAATAAAACAATGGCTACACCCCTCTTCGCTCATCAAGGTGATCATCCACCTCCCCCCGCCCCCGCCCCTAATCCCTTTCACCCATCCCCACTTCCACAACGCCCAGATCAGGTCAAATTGCAGGTCTGGGAGTCACGTGTCGCTTACCCTTCAAGCTATCACTCCACACCACCGGGTCACATCAAGGACCACACTCGCAAAAGTCCTTCAATTACTAGCATTTTCCCTCCGTTGTCTCTCGAGTTTTCTACAATCTTGGCGATGCTCTAAGTGGGCAGAAGTAGAAAAATTCTCATATGAAGAGAAGAGGGCAGAGAAAAGAAAACGTCACCAGAAGACGGCAGTGAGCCTAAAGTATCCAGGGACACAAAGGGAGGCAGATCCGCCTCCCCTATATCTGACATGAGAAGTTTAATCGAAAGTGCTCCCCACTCTTCCTTACGCTAATTACACTAAACCAAGATTTATAAGGTATCTTCCTCCGCCGTCTATCATCTGGGGGCTTACAGTCCTTATACCGATAGAAATTACAGAATAATTTCGTAAAAGTATATTCCCCTCCCCCATCTACTGTTCATGTACTGAAAAGAGTACGCAAAGGATGAATAGAGATATGTTACTAAATGAAATTAATACATCGAGTCAACTAACATCAGCTGTAATATTTTAAAAATATTCTTTTATCAAACGCTTCCTTTGCCTTTTCTCCTCAAAATAGACTACAACAGTTTAATGCTAAAAATTAAATTCTGGAAAAAATGTCAAAAATACAGGTAACTAAACCCAAGTTGCCTACCACCACGATTTTGTCTTCCAATTTATTATGGCATCTCTCTCTCTCTCTCTCTCTCTCTCTCTCTCTCTCTCTCTCTCTCTCTCTCTCTCTCTCTCTCTTTAAATTCTCATAAGCCATCTTCATAACTTCCTTTCTTTTCTCCTCGCTCCATAAAAGATCTTGAAAATATGAGACCGTTCTCCACTTTAAACCCTCCTTGAACTGACGATGAGCTTCAATAAATCTGACAGCTGACTTAAGAGAAAAAAAAAAGTCCTTCTATACGACGCTGTCACAAAGAACTCCCAGATGCGATTAAGAAAACAATTCCAGCCTTCCAGCGATCTACAAAGCAACGGAAAAGAGGAAAGGAATTAAGGGGTTCAAATAGGGTAAAAATGGGGTAACAATAAAGTGAATGCGTGTCCAAACATATCGAAATTTGGAACTAACCATCTCATTAGTTATTAACTTTATTACAGCGCGATTCTGTTACTAGAGTTGTAAGATCTACTTAACAGCTATCATCTTACTAAATCTCTGTATCAATTTCACAACCACCGTTTCATTATTAAGACTGTAGTAATCAACTTGAAGGCCTGTTTTGTTCAATTTATCAGGAGCAAGATTAGTTGAAAACAATTGCTTCCTCCTTGGACACTAACTTAATAGAAGAGGTTACGGTCATTTTCATGTGGTTTAAACTGTTGTTTTGTACGGAATTTCCTTTACTGTATTATGCTAAATATCCGCTATGGATTGTTATACTTGTCCCTAACACAGTGATATAGCAAAAGGCCACCTTAATCTAACAACAGAAAGTCCTCAGCCCACTGCACACTTCCCTCGAATTTTTAAATAAACAGTTGTGAGAACTTGAGTACGACTCCTTTTTTTTTTTTTTTTTAGATAAGTAGTTTAGTTTCATGAACAATTTGTTTCGTTCACTTGGGACCACCATGTCTGGCTTTCTTATGGCTTAATCTATGAACAAACACAAGCTTGTCTTCTCTAACTATGCACCACTAATAAGAGAAATTTTAAGCTCTTTTACGTAGAAAGGCGTTATTTCGTTTTTTATATGTCCTCATTGTGTCACTGTGCCGGGAAGACAGTATTAGGGTGTGTGGTCCTAGCAACGGTTAGGCAGAGAAATATACTTTTATTTCACGCCATAATTAACAACGTCCCGGGACCGGTTAGGTTACGGATCACCCTACCACCTCCCCTAGTCAGGTAGGACATGGCACCCTAAGCTAGGTTAGACTGACTTAGCATGCATCCCTCTACTTACCCCCCCCCCACCTAAAAACTATGGATTCCTCTATCATCATCAAAGACGTGAGAGTATGGGTTTTGCGAAATTTTAATGCGTTAATTAATAACAATCTTCAAAATTACATAAAAATACTACCAAAATAAACCATATTTTACATTCCCATTCCATACTTTCTAATTTGAGCATACTACGGCAACTTGTGTCCAGATATAAGAAACCATATTTCAGCCCTAGAAAACTGTATTACTGTACAAGAAAAGCCAACATTCTGGCAAAGTATTATTAAAAAAAAAAAAAAACTCTAAAACAACCGTGACCCGGCAATTAGCCTTCGGGAAACTAATACTATCTCCTGTGATAACATTTACTCTGCTAAAAAAAATACAATTACTTGTTAGAGTGCATTTCGACTCCTCTCCGCCCAAAAAAATATTTACACTATATTCAAATGCAAATGTTACCTTAACCTCTCTATTTGTCATTTTCATTGCCACCGGCTTTTCTGCTTTGTTTCTTTCTCTCTCTGGAATTCATGAATGAACGAAAGAATGAATGAATGAATGAATGAATGAATGAATTATAATTTGGTTTAAAGGCCACACAGAGACCCAGAAGGCCATTCAGCGGAATTCCACTACGTGCAGCTTGATTTCCTGGTTAACAGCCACCTTCAGCTTCGTAAACAGAAATGAGTGCACATAATAATAACAGTAATAACTTCCCAGAACACCACTGTCTTCCTGTACCCCAAGAACACCACTGTCTTCCTGTACCCCAAGAACACCACTGTCTTCCTGTACCCCAGGAACACCACTGTCTTCCTGTAACCCAGAAATATCCCATCTCCAAACCATCCATACAATTCGGGTTACGTACTCCCATTGCAGAAACGGGCGGTCAAACAAAACTGGCCGAATATGAAAACAAGCTCTTGCGGACGTAATAAAGCAGCATGCCAACCAGGATCCAGAGAAGCATTGCCAACAACGGGCACTGCTATCTTCACGAAATGTAAGACCGAGTTAAATATCTCAATCGTGTCCTATTTATATGTATTGGAAAGTGGTACCCAGATTACATTCCTACTTTTTTTTTTTTTGACTACCCAAAACGTCTTTATTTTCACTTGATTCTATTTTGAAGAAACATGTAAGTGTCCTTAAACGGCTTTTGTCTTGTTTAGTACTAGTTATGTAAATAAGTTTCATCATTTAACAGCAAAGAACTTTTTAGTTCTGGCGATTCCTTGCATCAACCCCAAACCAAAGTTAAACAGCCACTTAACTGAAATCATGATCCATTTTCATTTTTGAGCTCTCTTGCTCTATCACTCACTTCCGTACACCAAAGCAAGAATACTAATAAACTCTCTCTCTCTCTCTCTCATGCGTTACGATGCATATAGTGACACATTTTCGAATTATCATAAATTAGACTGGTATAAAAAGCCACAGTGTATGACATCAGCGAAGTCAACCATCTGACTAATAGGAATATAAAACAAGGTAATAATTTAACTATAATAATGAGCATTATTCTCCTTGATATTAAAGAATATCTAAAGATGCTAAGGTGATGACTACAAAGCTATGCGAATTACTCACTTGAGAGCATGATGGAGCTTGTTGGTGCGGTTCAGAAAATCCTCCCACATAGGACCACTCCCCTGTAAAAAGAATAAGTAAATATAGTCAAACACTGAAAAATCAAGTATCAGCACAAAAATTAACTTGCTCCTAAAAATATGAACATGAGAAAAACAATGAAATTCATGCAAATTCCAAACAAAAACACAATAGATCAACTGGCAACCTTAAACTTTCGAAGAGGTAAATGGACAAATGCAAGCTGGGAAGGTTAATCTCGAAGGACAGGACATACGGTAAGTCAAATCCTCCTTTACCCTCTTCTCTTTGCAGTTATTTTCTCTTTTCACTTGAGGCTATTCTCTCTTTTGGAGGCTTCTTGCTTAGTCATCTGGGAGGCGTGTAGCTTGCAATACATGCATGCATGACCATGCGCATAATAATAATAATAATAATAATAATAATAATAATAATAATAATAATAATAATAATAAATTACGACAAGGTAAGACATACGAAAATGACACACCCATACCAACAGAAAAATATTAGCCTTACCATTATGATGGAGTAACCCTTGTTAAAGACATATCAGTTATAGGGCCGACAAGTGACCAGGAATGGACCAGTCACGACGCATCTAGATTCCATTATCAAACTACGACAACAAAAACAAACAAAAAAAGACTAAAACGCAACGACCTGCAGCAGCTGATGCTGAAGGAGGTTACTTTCACCTGAGGGTCATTATACAAGATGCTTGTATTAGTTAATTACTCACAGTTGCGCCTATCAACGACGAGTTACGAACATGACTTCGCAATCTTCCCCTTCCCCTTGCGCGATAAAAAAAAATGTAAAAAATGCGCAGAAGTTTCTTCGGCGCAATAAAGCTTTCTGCATGAGCCGCGGCCCATGAAGCTTTCGGCCACGGCCCGGTGGTGGCCTGTCCCATAGCGTTGCCAGACGCACGATTATAGCTAATTTTAACCTTAAATAAAATAAAAACTACTGAGGATAGAGAACTGGAACTTGGTATGTTTGATGATTGGAGGGTGGATGATCACATACCAATTTGCAGCCCTCTAGCCTCAGTAGTTTTTAAGCTCTGGGGGCGGACAGAAAAAGTGCGGACGGGCAGACAATGACATCTCAAGTTTTCTTTTACAGAAAACTAAAAATTAAGTTTTGCAAACATGGCGATAAAAGGTCAAAGGCACTGGCATCATACAAAACAGAAAGAAAGCCTCACTGAGATAAAATCTTCCTGTAAATGAAATAATTTCCGTAAAAAAGGTAGTTATAAAGGAAGGGCAGTATCAGTACCAATCAGGCTTTGTACGTAAGTGGCAATAACTCAACTGCCTCATTCTTTACGCAAGCATAATGGATACTGTCACGACGTAAAAACTTTGTCATCCACACCATCGCTTGAAATATTTCCCTTTTAACAACAACTGAACTGTTATTGTATCTTACGTCATATGCAATTGTTGAACTAAAACAGACTGTCCATTAGAATCCCAGTCACAACCCACAAGATACTAGTTTGTTACTGCGGTCGACAATTTGAAGCCTGTATTCCCTAATTTGGGCCGAGGTCTTACCTAGCAACTTCGGGGCATATTCCGAACAACATATGATCTGCAATTAACCTGTTTTCAAACTACCATACTCAGAAGATTTGCGAACCTCCACGTATTAGTGTGACAAGCCATGGGATAACTGTTTTCATTACAATTACTTTATTTACGATGGACGCAAAGAGGAAAGAGAAACGAATAAGACGAAAAAAATGAAAATTCAAAGGCAATAAAATTAATATGGGCATTTATGTAAACATACTGAGAGAGAGAGAGAGAGAGAGAGAGAGAGAGAGAGAGAGAGAGAGAGAGAGAGAGAGAGAGAACGAGGTACACTACTTGTATATACAAGTACATGCAAACACTGCATGCACAAATAGAGAGAGAGAGAGAGAGAGAGAGAGGTACACTACTTTATATACAAGAGATACACTGCAGAGAGAGAGAGAGAGAGAGAGAGAGAGAGAGAGAGAGAGAGAGAGAGAGAGAGAGAGAGAGAGAGGTGCACTACTTGTATATACAAGCACATGCATACATTGATTGCACATATTGAGAGAGAGAGAGAGAGAGAGAGAGAGAGAGAGAGAGAGAGAGAGAGAGAGAGAGAGAAACTTGGTTGCTTCTCTGAATAAGTAAACAAGCCGAGAATTGTTGCATAAGCTAACCTGAAGCACAGGCGCATGAGGATGTAGTGGAATATTGTTGGCGAGTGAAAGTTCCTTCCATATGCATAATAAAAGGTTTGGTGTAGTACTCCAACCACAGGAGCAGATAATGCGAATACAAGAACCAAAACATAGCCAGAGGTTAGTTCAGTTTCGATAAGCCTGCAGCTTACGAAGCCAAATTGACTTGGATAACGAGACACAATTTACGGCACTCAAATGAGAAATCTCAGATACTACTTGACAGGAATGCAGTGCTCTGATAAATTAACGGAAAATGCGGATTTTTGATAAAGGATAGGCTGAAATTTTCCGAAGAACTAATAACTCCAAAACAATTAATACTGCTGAAAGGTGGACCAATTTTGATTACAGATTACTAAAAGTAAAAGCAACTGAGGAAAAATTACTGATAACTTTGGAAAGGGTGACATAGAGAGCGTGACTAAATGTGGCTCATTTAACCTACGAAGGCAGATCTGCTGAGATCAATATGTCCAGTCAAAGAGCCATGTTAGTATGATCTGCCCTGGCGGTTACGCATGAAAGATAATATATAGTATATATATATATATATATATATATATATATATATATATATATATATATATATATATATATATATATATATACACATACATACACATATATATATATAGCTTAATAAAATTCGACCTAAACTTTCAACTATCGATACTCCGACTCAATAACGAAATAACACGTGACTGAAGATTAGAACAGAGAGGAAAAAGAGAAACGAAGAGAAGGAAAAATGCCAAGACCAATAAAGGAGAGACACGGGCGAGAAATTGGAATGGCCCGAGAGAAAAGCCTCGAATCGAGCCCCTCCGACAAAGACATTTCTTAAAACAAAGAAATCTGCCGAGCGAAAAGGAGGAGAGGGAGCAGACAGAGGCAAGAGGGAGGAATAGGGAGGGGGGAGAAGAATGACGATTAAGAATAGGGAAAGGAGGGAGAGAAGACCGGGAAGAATTAAAAAAAAAAAGGAGTAAAGCAAGGGGGAGAGAGTAAGAGGAGACAGGAGACTGAAGATGAGGAAAGGTAAGACTATGGAGGATGAAAGAGAAAGGAAGAATGGAAGGAGAGCCGAAAGGGGATACAGAAAATGAGGATGGAGGAGAAAAACGGGGGAGGGGGGGAAACGACAAGTGAGGAAACTGAAGCGTACAGGGGAATGGAGGGATCATAGAGAAAACTATAAATCCCACTATCATCAGCATCCCTTATCCCCCTTCCACCTTTATTCTCTTTTGTGTGTGTAGACGTGCGAATGTGTGGATAAAATGGCAATAACAACAGAGAAGGGGATCACATACATTTTCATCTGGAAGGGGGAGGGGATTCGAAAGGGGAAAATGAACTTAAGACAGCGCCATCAAGAGCATCCTCCTACCTTCCCACCAAGACTAACTGCGATTCGTCGCCTGACATTGATATTTTCACAAAATTCACAAAACGGAAACTAAATCAAAAGCGGACTTTAATGGCCAAGCCGTATTCGAAGTCCCGTCTAAAGCATTTTGCTTCAGTACAGCGTTTTCTTGTTTCAGCAGGTCATAGAATTTTACGGCCATCGTAAATTCAAGGGATTTGCTATAGGGTGAAAGCCCGAGAGGTTGTATTTCAAAACAAAGTCTCTTTGTTTGCTATTACCAGATCCAAGCAATATGAAAAATAAATTTTTATATTAGTTAAATGACATTATCTTTTTTCAATCGTCAATACACTCTGCAGGACGTATAATAAAAACATTACAAAACAGGTGAGCTGAAACTCAAATAGTAATACATATTAGCCGGCGGTAAAGGAATCACGCTGAATAATACCGACAAAATATTATACTCTTGAAAATACCCTGAGGTACCTAACGCTGCTAGCTGCCTGTTCACAGATCTACGAGAGAGAGAGAGAGAGAGAGAGAGAGAGAGAGAGAGAGAGAGAGAGAGAGAGAGAGAGAGAGAGAGAGAGAGAGAGAGATTGTGCATGCGCAAACCGGACCTCCTTTTTATAAGAGGTCGTAAAATCTGAAGAAACTAGGTGATCGTGCGTGAGAGGGTTGGCCCCGGGAAGCAAGACCGAGAAGAGGGCAAACAACTCAAGTCACTGAGCAGTGAGAGAGAAAATAACGTTATATCTGCTAGCAAGAGAGCCAGTAAGTCCATCAAATGCCAAATACAGGTTGCACAAGAATCGCAAACTGGATGACCAGCCACTAAATCACTGAACGACGAGAACGCCATCAGAAAATTATCTTGACAACTTTGACATGGACCAGACAGTCTACATTCTTATTATTATCGAAATAGTTTAACCAGACCACTGAGCTGACTATCAACTCTCATAGGGCTGGCCCGAAGGATCTGAATGAAATACTGTACCAGGTCTAGGCCAGAGGCCAAGCACTGGGACCACATAGGTGTGTAACCGAATAACAGGTTTCACCTCATTCAGTGCCCAAATTGGCTTAAAATCGTATAATCTTAAAGCAGGAGATGACCACTGCACTGTTGCATATTTTATTATCGGGGAAGTGTAATTATCATGCATAATCAAGACTGAAATACTGATACCTATATATGAAAATTAGGATCAGCATGGAAGCTATTATTCAACAGGTGTAAGAACATCACTAATGTCATTACTATTTATTACATAGGAATATTAACGAGATTTGCAGTACATTGGCAACATTTTCCATACTTATTACAGAATGGACAATCTCTCTCTCTCTCTCTCTCTCTCTCTCTCTCTCTCTCTCTCTCTCTCTCTCAAACAATAAAAATAGTGTAGCTACAGCACATTTAATCATCGGTTCTCTGCTGCATATACTTTTGACAATATTCACACAGTTTTGCGTTTATAGACTCAATATATACCTGTACACAAAACCCCTCACTTCCCACAATACACCTGAAAGGCAGAGAAAACATTCGAGATTCGGTGAAAACTCATGTCGTAATCACGTTAAAAATCTGCTCTCAAGAGCGTCAGGTTTTCCAGAATGGACAAAGCAACATTGCAGTCTTCAACGTAATATTAGCCTTATATCTACAGTTTCAAACGATAAACTGATCTAAAAAAAATGCAAAAGCAGATGCCAATGACAAAATGACACTCAAGGAAACACATCCAAAATCAGATTACTCTTGACACCAGCATTTTACTTAAAAAAAAACGACAGTTCGGAGTCCAGTTAAAGGCAATGTTGACATCCGCAAAGTAACTTGAAAATTACACACACACCTGAAAGTATCATCAACAAAAACTCGGCCGACCTGCAAGAGCCAGGCGGCCATCCACGAGCACCGTACGTGTCTCCGATCAAGTTTCTTGAAGAATGAGAAGAACGAGAACAAGAACAAAGGCATGAAAGGGGAAATGTTACCTCGAACACAAAAACCGTCCCGCGAGAACTGTCAAAACTGACGCCGCTGCTATAACCGTCCATAACTGACACGGGACGTCAGTTGAAGTCAGTTGTACTGAATACAAGTTACAGTTGCCTCAGAAAGGCTATCTGTCCATACACTATCCACGAATGAACAGGAGAGTCATGGAGGGGAACCTCTGAACCTCGGACCTCTTTCTTCACAAAAGAAACGCCGCAAAGTCGCATCTAATCCCCCTTTTGAATTATTCAAGACCCTCCAACAAGGAAATGGCTTCTCAAAGATCTCTGGCGTCATGGGTCTTCCAGTTATCTCAGACTTGAATATAACGTAAGAGACGAAAAAATAATAACGTAAAAAGAGAATATCAATAGTTATACTATAATTACGAAAGACATTATGTCTAAAGAACAATTAAATTACGCAAAACATACCTTACTTGCATGCCCAACTATTTTAATTAAAATAAACTACCTTATTTGTATAAATGCCGTAAAACGCGCAGTCACAAAAATTAGACACTGAGATCAAATTGGAGGAAAATCTATCTCCAAAATACTTCAAACATTTCCCTTGCAGAGTAATTCACTTACAAAATAATTATTTTTAAACAAAAGTACACTAATCAAATGTCCTTTCTTACTAGAGTAAAAAAAATTACTTTGTGTACAACAAATTGAAACTATATTTATATACAACATTGTAAAAACATACCATACCTCATATAAACTTTGAATAAAAGTAGGCAAAGCAATATATCGTAATCTAAAAACGACTAAATTATATTAAATTGCTTAAGTAAAGGAATAAGACCACTAATACAGGATATGAAAGCAAAACGGAAATGTCGTTCGCTGTCAGTTAACTATTAAGCATTTCTGGGTGACAGCGCTGATAACTACTGTTGATGTCTCGTTTTCATGATAATACTAAAAACAGTCCCGGTTGGTTGTCACAGTTTTCAATCTAACCCATACGTTTGTGTGCCTACAAGTGTGTACAAAATGTTACAACCGATGTAACATCATCAATAAAATCCAGACTAAAGTGTATAAAATACTGTTTGCATGTTTACTGCAAAGAGGGGAAAAACGACAGAAAGACTTTTTCCATATCGCAATTCCTTTATCCAATGTGCATCGAAACATCCGTTGATATCTTGTAATATTCAAATATATTGTATATTCTTAACAGTATCTACAATCGCACTCATTTTTGCAACAGAAACCACCATAATCTGCCTCTCATTAATTTTTTTCATTAATCGGTGGAGATCTTGGCGAAAATGGCAATCAAGTTTCTACTAGCTTTGAAGAACAGAAACAGCAAGAGGGCCAATCCTCATTCCTTTAATGGAATTCTATACCCGCTGGGAAAATTAAGTCATCACCAGACACATGTGAAATATAAATCAACGTAAAGAAACCGGGAAAATAAACACATAATTACACCTAACTACTTAAGCATTTACAGGTCTCCTGCAATGCTTCTTCTGGGGCTCATTTTGAAGCTGCTAGTCTCCTTCAGTGGCATGACAAATGAGAAAAAATGAAAGAAAATATTATTTAACATATTGTTAAATGGTTCACTGTTCGTAAGTGTGATACATGTTCGTAAGTCTGATCAGGGATCATCACTAAGCATTCTTAAAACGCCGTCTAAATTAGAGGGAATGTGTGTTACTTTTCCACGATGAATAACAAAATGGTTCGCAGAGGAAAAAAACGCTAGTTGAGTTGAATAAAAAATTTAGGCCCAAGGCCAAGCACTGGGAGCCACGATGTCATTCTGCGATGAAACAGAAATTGACAGGAAAAGGTTTGAAAGGTGTAACAGGAGGAACACCTCGCAGGTGCGCTATGAATCAATTGTTAGGAGAGGATGGAAAGTAAGAAGAAGAAAGAGACTATGAAAGGAGGTACAGTCAAAGGAACGAAAGGGGTCGCAGCTGGCGACCGAAGGCACGCTGCCAAGAACCTTAAGTAATGCCTACAGTGAACCGCATGAGGTGCGATGACGGCACTAGCCCCCTACGGGGAAAACGACGTTAGTGAAAAGTTTCCAACACTGCCTTTCAAATTAGAAATCTCTTTACTTTATCAATATTTCCAGTTAGCAATCTATAAAGCTGGAAGGCCAGACAATTTATCAATATTTCCAGTTAGCAATCTATAACGCTGGAAGCCAGACAATTAAAAAAAAATACATTTCAACATTTCTAAAACATAGGAGGATCAAAATAGCTGACCGCAGTTCTTTCACGAGTTGAAGATTAATACAACAGTGTAAATCGATCAGACTATATTTCTTAAAAATATAGGTATTTGCCAACACACAGCAACTGTACCAATAGTTGCGTGCTCTCATATGAGAGAGAGAGAGAGAGAGAGAGAGAGAGAGAGAGAGAGAGAGAGAGAGAGAGAGAGAGAGAGAGAGAGAGAGAGAGAATAATTCATTCCTTTACCATGCAACACTATTATGTGGTTTTTAAAAGGGGTCTTCAACCTCAAATTGGTGACGATCTCATCCATCACTATTAAGATGTACCAGAAAATAAGGGATGAAGCCTTTTTTAATTCAACTTTTAGCTTGTAACATGTACATTTTGTCTAAAGCCTTTTTGTCATTTGGTCAATTGCGAATGACCTTTGAAATCCCTAACACGTTCATCAACGCCATATAGGTATGGAATGGAAGGAATATAGAACTTTGGCCAAAGGCCAAGCACTGGGACCTATGAGGTCATTCAGCGCTGAACGGAAACTGAGATTAGAAAGGTTTGAAATGTGTAACAGGAAGAAAAAAGTTAAGTATACCTTAAGTTTAACAGACCACTGAGATGATTAACAGCTCTCCTATACAGGGCTGGCCCGAAGGATTAGATTTATTTTACGTGGCTAAGAACCAATTGGTTACCTAGCAACGGGACCTACAGCTTATTGTGGAATTCGAACCACATTATAACGAGAAATGAATTTCTATCACCAGAAATAAATTTCTCTAATTCATCATTGGCCGGTCGGAGAATCGAACGCGGGTCCAGCAGTGCTATCCGAGAACGATACCAACCCGTCCAATGAGGAACTATGTGACAAGAGGAGAACCTCGCAGTTGCACTACAAAACAAGTGTTAGGGAAGGGTGGATAGCAAGATGGGAGAGAGAGAAAATGAACAGAGGTACAGTAAAAGGAATGAAAGGGATTGCAGCTAGGGGCTAGGGAACGAAGGGACGCTGCAAAAACCCTTAAGTAATGCCTAAAGTGCACAGCGTGAGGTGCACTGACGGCACTAACACCCGTACGGGATCAACGCGATATAAGAACGCAATTAAACACAACCCTGAATCGAGCTTTAGACGTCACAGTCTTCATGAAGCCCAAAGGGGATATTTAGACACCCGAGTTTAGAGCAACAAGTCCAGCATGTTAAATGAGGAACGTCATTCCCAACCGCGACGCGGTAGTGGTTCATCTTCCTCATTTTACAACTTCCTTCCGTTTTGACGTAATTCCTTCCACCTCGCTTTCACCCGAGAGAGAGAGAGAGAGAGAGAGACCCAAAAACAGGAAGTATAGTGGCTGCATTATGATGCTGTTATTGCTCGAGTTGTGGTATTCACAAAACATAATGAAAATACTTCTAATAGTTTCCAGACGTTTATTTTACGAAACAGCGTCTTGCATACTTAATCTCATACCCAATAAAATACGCTAAAAACTAAAAAGTTCTTGTAGCTATATATACATACAGCCTATGCATATATACATATACTGTGTATATGTATGTATATATATATATATATATATATATATATATATATATATATATATAATTTATAATTTATATATATAAACTTATTACATCCAAACCGTTGATAGTAAATAGTGTACCAAGCACAGGCTACTGACGTGTTGCCCATCTAAATCCGTTCCCTCGGTGCTGAATAAGCACAAGCTGGCAAACAAACATACATGTTTTGGTGCTACTTTGGCTTGTTATCTACGCGTCACCTACTCCGAGGTGCTCATACTAAACATGGCGGAAGCTCCTTGGGACGCCGTGTTTAGTACGAGCCCCACGGGGATCAAGGTATTATATACTACACCCATTTCTATATTGAGTGGTCGACAAATTTTATATTAATAAACGATATCCTCGTGCGGCCGTCTACTTTACATTTAAGTTAGGTAAACCTTAGTTTAACCAGACCACTGAGCTGATTAACAGCTCTACTTTACTTTTACCATACGGTGTTTAGTACTAGCACCTCGGAGTAGGCGACGCGTAGATAACAAGCCAAAGCTAAGTCTTTTGAAGAAAAAATACTTGTATAGTCGCAACTCCCGAGACTGGTAAAAACTTGAACTTCTATTCTTCTACTGTGTACAAGAAAAACAACCTCTGTATCTTAACCGACGCAATCACCCAGATGTTTACATGAAACAAACTCATCTCTACGCAGCTGCATTATCAGACTCATTTTGAGCAATTACGAGCAATTCTTTAACTTGTTCATTTCAGTGTCAGTGTTCGAGGTATAGCTGTGTTTGCCAAGTAGCAAATGATGAGCTCAAGTGTCAACCATGAGAATGTTTTTCAGGACACGTGATTTTAGCTCCCTAACAGTTACCAGGATCTTGAAACCTATTATGTTGTTCTAGATTATTGTCCTTTAGTCTACAACAGGCCGGTGAATGTGGTGTTGTAACTTCCGTTGATTAGAACTATAATGCATGGACGGACGCCTTGGATGTACAATATCTGGGGAAACAGTTTACCTACACATTAGCATGGAAATCAATCCAGGCCCTTCTTGAAGACAGCTGCCTCATGTGCTTGAAAGCGTTGGTAAAGGGTTGAGATCCTTTAACGTGAGAGAGAGAGAGAGAGAGAGAGAGAGAGAGAGAGAGAGAGAGAGAGAGAGAGAGAGAGTGAGTCTACATCCCTCTATCCACCTAAATATAAGAATTCTTCCGTTTCAAAAATTGCAATTTCAGATCACATCAGAATCTGGAACAATGTACATTATGATTTATGTTTATTTACATATGTTTTCCAATTAGTGCAGAGAACAAGACCCTAACAGTTTCTCTCCTCATCTTTGCCTCGATTTTCAATCGTTGCAAGTTAGATCTCGATATTCCAAGTCAGGACGATCAGTTGCATGTAATGGGATTTAACTTTTGACGTCCGCATGCTACTGGCTGTATTGTCATACACGAAGTTATTTGTACTTGTCCTTCCACATACCTGGCGGATGCATTCCTCAAACGTTATTTTAATGAGTGGCTGCTGATTACACATTATCCCACGGACGAGAGAAACTGTCTCCTGACAGCTCGTTTTCTTGTTTCTGTAGGGCCTGTTCTGGACAACAGCTATACTATCATCCATCCCGTCAGCCTCTACATAGAGAAAAACTACAGACAAACAACAAAGGCATACTGTAATTGCTGGATGAGAGTGAAAGTAAAACGATGTGAGCTGTCGAAACTAATTATCACTCATTATCACTATACGGCAAGAACACTGACAAAGTGAAAAACGAAAAGTAAAAAAACGAACTTGAGAGAAAAAGACCAGCACTAATGGGCCCTGGTGAACTTACGTGGTTTAGGCATAGTGAGAGAATGAGGGAGAATATAGGATTATATTAAGGAGAATACAGGATTATATTAACCTTTTAACAGGCAACGACAGGTGCGTAGGTATGAAGCTTTGGTTTAAGCTGATGAGGCTTTGTCCTTTAAGCTCCAGTTTAAAGGACGAATATAACACGCGACTGCCTTGGTTTATGAAGCAACCCTCCTCTTTGAAGAAATTGTGATGGCTAATTATATGACAATGTTAATAAGAGCGTCTCGAGACTGCAAACATCTGCCAGGGTAACTGCTTGTAGAATACGGTCTGTGTTTTAATACAATGCCTCGAGAATGACGGAAAGGATTTTAGACAAATTTAGTAGACGCCCCCTTAGTTCCTCATTGAATGGGCCGATATCGTACTCGGCTAGCACTTTCCTAGGCCCGCGTTCGATTCTCCGACCGGGCAATGAAGAATTAGAGAAATTTATTTCTGATGATAGAAATTCATTTCTCGGTATAATGTGGTTCGGATTCCACAATTAGCTGTAGGTCCCGTTGTTAGGTAACCAATTGGCTCTTAGCCACGTAAAATAAGTCTAATCCTTCGAGGCAGCCCTAGGAGAGCTGTTAATCAGCTCAGTGGTCTGGTTAAACTAAGGTATAATTAATTTAGTAGATGTCCCTCTAGCATGTGGTTCCTCAAAATGACATTTTTGATGAATATCCGTTTGAAATTTTGACGTAGTTTCTATTTCTACCACAAATTCGATTCTACAGCAATACCTAAACAGATCACCCAAAAAATATTTTCACACAGTTTCATAAAAATGAGTTTGTTAAAGCGTTTTTCACGTCAAACTGCTAACACATAAAAACAAAAAACCTAACCTCGCTGTCGAAAGTAATAATATTTAATGACAGTCCGTAAATATCACCCAGGGTTGTCGTTTGAAAAATAAATAAATAAATACGAAGGGGGGGGAGGGCAAAGTATACCCTAGTTTAACCAGACCATTGAGCTGATTAACAGCTCTCCTAGGGCTGGCCCGAAGGATTAGACTTATTTTACGTGGCTAAGAACCAACTGGATACCTAGCAACGGGACCTACATCTTATTGTGGAATCCGAACCACATTATACCGAGAAATGAATTTCTATCACCATAAATAAATTCCTCTTATTCTTCATTGGCCTGTCAAAGATTCGAACGCTGGGCCAGCAGAGTGCTGGAGGGAGGGCAAAGTACAAAAACCTCACTTTCGAAAACTGAAAATACGGCATATTTATCCCTCATTCTCTATGTTTAGGGTCACGCACAAAACACATCATATAATCCAATTGCCATTCATATTGTCACGGTCTGTCTCAAATCACGTAATCCATTGCATGCTATGTATTACAATGTCACTCAAAAGCGACAGCAGGAAACGGCAAAGATTGGAAAGATTTTTCCGGATCAATACCATCACTGAAAATTAGCCTACTTTTCAATTTTAAGACAATGCATGAAATAAAGCAACGGCTTTGGTTCATTGCGTTCATGATATTATACATATACTGTCGGAGTCAAAGCGCCAAAGTATCAACAGAAAAGAAACGAAAATTCAAATTGCCCATCTAAATAAAAAAGTCCTTATCTCTGAAAACTTTTTCCAATAATATATCACTACCAATGCATAACTTACTTATACCCAACGATCACAAATGAAATGTGAAAAAATGAGCCCAGTGAGAAACAACAAATGAAACGCCAACATCACGAAAAGAAACCAGCGCTTTTCATGCAAGACTGCATGGCAAACTGGTTCCATGCAAATGACCTCTCTCTCTTTTTTTCTTTTCTGCAGTGCATTGACTGCTAAAGCACACACAAGACTTCAGAGAAAGCGAGTGCAATTAACAGGTTCGTGAACCTTATGACCATGCGGATGAGGCTAAAGCACGCTTGCTTAAGTTCTCTCGATTGATACACTGGTACAATCATTTCAAATGCCTGACAGAGAGAGAGAGAGAGAGAGAGAGAGAGAGAGAGACTTCATGAAACTTCTGCCTTCAATAACTCAGGAAACCCGAGTTATAAATACTTTTCCGTCAGTTCAAGAGGGCGACGACGAAATGCCCCAACAACTTGCCAACCCCAAAATTATGGCGAGGAGCAAGGTCTCCATCGCTCATAAACTTGATACAGCGATCCCAGGGGCGGCATCCAAACTGAAAGAAAACACGCCTTAGGGAAGACCCACCAATATCTTCCCTACGGAATTACATCTCTTCCCTCGCCGCCTTCCCTTAAGCCGCCTCGGCTCTGCGGCCATATGGCGTAGGTTAACGTCGAGAGAGCATCTGCGGAGACAAACCGCCAAGTGTACGCAATCTTCTCCTCCAACTCATTAAGCAGACGAGGGAAACAGGAGCTGTGAACGACACATTCCCACGTGAAAACATTCCTCAACCACCAGGCATCAGGAAGAATGGAAACAAAATCAAAACACAACTACTTTCAAAACGGAATACACGTAGAATCACATCCGCTCTTTACTTGAAAACTTTCCGCATTTTGAAAGCCTTCAGAGCCCGAAGTTGATTCTAAAGTTGAAGATAAATTTCAAGAAGACTAATCTATAGATCTGCGCACTATTCACTCGAAAGTTTATCCGCCTCACAAAGTTTGAATGAAAATTTTTGTTTACGAGGATGCCCTAAGCCGCCAGACTCGTCCGAATGTGAATAAGCGCCAACTTCAACTTTGACTCTGTTTAAACCACGTCGGCTCAAAACAAGGAAAACTAAAATTCCACAAATGTTTCCTCAAAACTTGGAGTGTCAAACGTTTAAGCTGATCTACAATTTAGCTGATCTACAATTTAGGTAAATGAAACGAAACGAAGTCACATGAACGGAAGCGGAAACTACACGTTCAGATGTTGCTCTTGATTCTTCATGCGCATAAAATGAAATAAGGCACGGAAACTAATCAGGAAACCCATCCCCACACTCGTATTTTTTCGGTTTCAAACTCACTCCCTCTCTTATGCAAGAGAGTTAATGAATTTTTCACATTTGCTACATAATAAAAAAAACAACCCCCCCCCTCCTCTCTCTCAAATCCGTTAACGTGTCTTTACTGCCAAGAGGAATCTCTCTCTCTCTCTCTCTCTCTCTCTCTCTCTCTCTCTCTCTCTCTCTCTCTCTCTCTGCAAATACGGCACGGCGCAAACTGCTTGTAAAGTATATACGATACGTCGAGATGTGAATACAAATTAATAATTTAGCTTTATCTTTCATAATAGTAACCTTAATAATAGGAAGTGCTTCCGGTTATAAAAAATGTCGGTAAATAAACCGACAACGAAACAGAAGGTCGTACCCTGAAATGGCTTACATTTAAACCATCCTTCGCGAATTCTCTTATGATAAGGGGATAAGGTTACCGCACGTGTTTGCACAAAAACGATCAAGTCTTGAGACTGCCTGAAGATCGGTTCCCCCTCCCTGGGGGAGAGGATTTGCTCGTCGAGAGAGAGAGAGAGAGAGAGAGAGAGAGAGAGAGAGAGAGAGAGAGAGAGAGAGAGAGAGAGAGAGAGAGAGAGAGAATTTAACATAAAGACGGAATCAGTCATCAGGTGCTGGGTGCTGCTCAGAGGCAATTCAGGAACGATTTAAAACTGCATTGAACTACGGCTGCGGAATCCCAGTTGGGACAAAAAACTGGAGAGTATACGTTCGATACCATCGAATAACGCGTGATAGCGCACTTGAAGTGTACAACTAAATCGTTGTGTTTCTTAATCGTAACCTAAAAACTTATTCACGGTCACAATGCTAACTTACGCAGAGAAAGCATCAACGCAGGTAGGCATTCACCATGAATTCCATAAGATAATGCATACAAGCACTCACTACATCTGTCCTCGGCGACTTCGATTAGACAGAAAAAATGCAGTTTTACCGAATAATGAAACGTGTTATATGAATGAAGGTAGAAATGACACATCTTCGATTATCTAACACCCAATTAATTCGCTCTCGTTTTCTCGACCTACACCAGCGATCTTCACGTTATTACCCAGGAAAGCTGTCCCAAGCAAGCAGGAAGTCTACGTCAAAAATGTCTAGGACATAATTGTAAGCATTGCCCAGATATTAAGAGGCACGCCTCACTCACTGCGATTACGTTCAACTTAGAACAGATCTGGAACGTCAAGAAAAAAAAACACCAGAGGTATCTCAAGCTGTCACTATACAGTAGAACTAGCATCCATGATGTCTGTCCTTACTAACAAGAGGTCTGGAAAAACGCAAGTTAGATAATAACACCTCTGCAATACATATGGGAGACAGACAGGGAACTCCAATGGACTGAGTGTGTTTTCGTTGACACTGCTGCCAGTTCATCCACCACCAGGATGACTCTGGTGCCAGGAAGCGCCCCTCCCTTACCCACTTTGATGTTTGATTCCCTCTTCCGATTTCGTGGGAGGATGACGCTGGTTCTTACCACGTGCTGCGTTTCTAAAATGAATTCGGACCTCCTAACTCTTTATAAGGTCGAGAGTATACGTAATCTCTGGACCTTGTTTATAAATATGTGATTACTTCCGTCAACCATTCAACCATTGCCTTACTCAACTTTCTTCTTCTCAGTATTACTATCCTTATCTGACTAATATGAGGCAAACTATTATTCGTTACTACTATTTATTATGTTTGTATCGACATCATGAAATCAAGCACTTCAAATATTTACGTTACACTCACTAATGACCGCTTAACGAACAAACACCCAGCTTAACTTAATAAAGCAACATGCCGCTTAAATAAAAAAATAAATTAGTAAAACGTCCCTTAGCACAGGCCTTACCAACTGCACAATTCTTTTAATGCACAATCTGGCGTCGCGACGAATATGACCCCTAACATACAATCCTATCGAACATGCCGTGTCAAAATATATCAATACCTTCGGCTCTCCTGATAAGTAAGTGCAGTCGAGTAAGAAGTCTCGAAACATAAACGAACAAGAACAGCAGCAGCAGAAGCAACAACAATACCGTTTGATGCTCGCCTCTAACAGAGGAAAAAAAAAATTGCTTTATAGTCCACGCACGGGGGCGTACGAGGGTGCTTCAATAACATCGATTTTTCTCGGCGTGGGCGTTTTATGGGTGGGGGTGCACAGGAGACTGGTAAGGGCAAATATTTATTAGAGAGGAGGGATGGTAGAGGTAGTATTGGAAAAGAGAGAGAGAGAGAGAGAGAGAGAGAGAGAGAGAGAGAGAGAGAGAGAGAGAGAGAGAGAGAGTGGGCGCGCGCGCGCTGGGAAGGGGTTGGGGGTTGGGGGTTCAGTAGGAGAGAGGAAGAGGAATGAGGGTACATGAGAGCTCGTTAAAAGGAGAGGAGATCAAATCAAGGAAGGATTTTGGAGAATCTGACAAATGCTGAGATTGTGAAGACAGTCAAGAGGACAGCGTTGACAATTCGCTGCTAACCTGATGGGCAGGGATCGGCAGCGGTTGTGGCATTGGCGGAATTATTGACCGATGTGAGAAACCTGCTGAAGAGACTTTTAATCAATAATGGCTGGATAATTAAGATGACTGATACGTAATTCACCGAGTATTTTGGATAAGTATTCACTTACATAATGGTGACACACTTGCGTCATCAGAAGGAAGATGCTACAACTTGCTTAATTACACTTTCTGGCTGATAGTATAGTCACAGACAGTGCCACGTGCTACACGGGGCCAGAAGACTCTGCTCAGGTTGAATAGTTTAGGTGACAGCAGAGCTCATGTAACCTCATGTCGAGGACTACGGTGAAAATGAACGTCAAGAAAAGGAAATGAAACCAAGCCTTTCATGGTTTTGTCAGTCTAATGCTCTGCTTACAGCTAGCTAGACAATAGCTTGTATGATCAAAGATGCTCGTAATATAAGCACGATACTGCTGGAAGAAAAAAAATTATTGAAAACCACAACATAAAGAAAGGTCTGTTTACAGAAATCCAATTTTCTTGCGTGTGTAATGAAGACCATAATTTAAAGAAATATGTTTACAGATATCCAGTTTTCTTGTGTGTAATGAAGACTATAATATAAAGAAAGGTGTGTTTACAGAAATCCAATTTTCTTATGCGTGTAATGAAGACCATAATATAAATTAAGGCGTGTTTACAGAAACCCAATTTTGTGTGTGTAATGAAGACCATAATATAAAGAAAGGTCTGTTTACACTTGTGTGTGCAATGAAGACCATAATATAAAGAAAAGGTCTGTTTACAGAAATCCAGTTTTCTTTTGTGTGTGATGAAGACCACAATATAAATTAAGGTCTGTTTACAGAAGTCCAATTTTCTTGTGCGTACAGTCCCTGTAAACTTTTTTTACTATTATTATCTAAAACGTTACGACTTACAAGAGTATCCTAGAAAATATGTAGGGGATGGGGAAAACCGGCCTAGGCCTTTTTTTATACATTTAATAATAAATAGCCTATAGGACCCAAACAGAAGGGGCCTCATCAGCCAGCCGGGAGAAAAACCAAGGTTTACAAAATTGGATAGGCCTACGCAGCGACGCTGACATGTTTACATGCAACCAGGTCAGGCCTAATCAGAAAATCCTCGCTTCTGGAACCAGTCCCACATGCGTGCTAGGAATGGTTTATAGCAACCCCCACCCCCTGATCCTGATCAAAGATATACTAAGAACGGAATCTTTCAACTTTTTGTATTACCAGCACGCGTAAAAGGAGAATGTAAATCACTTACAACAGTAGTTAAATGATAGTTAAAACAGTAATTTGAACATTGAGTTAGAGATATTTAAATTAAAAATAAGTCACTGCATGGTGAGATGAAAGAAGCCTACAACCCTCCATGCACAAATAGAAACTATCCGAGGTGTAGCATCAAATGCACATCTTAAATTCTCCTTGATCACGTGGAAAAATTCAACTCATGTTTGCCCGTAGTTTTAAATAAAAACTCGGCCGAGTAACCCAAGAATCTAAACGAGGAAAGCTTACATCATATTCCCGTTGCGAACACTCAATAAAACATTAATTTTGCTGAACATAACAACATCTGATGTAAGTAGAATTTACCTTCAAGGATATAACTTAGGCAAGGACATCGGCTGGAGTCTTGGGCAAGTGGTTGTTGGATATGGGAGGAGAGCACTCCTGGAAAAATATTATATATGGATGTTCAAGTAGTTTGCTGTCGATATCTGGGTACAAATTACCGACCGCAAGCCTCTAGTGGTTTCCGGATTCCATTCATTTATCTCGTTTCCCTTCAAACTCCTGACGTAAACGGCGTAATAATGAGGAAACAATATACTTAACACGTTTAAAGTAAGGGGGGTAACTGTATTGTGCAAAAAAATACGAACGCAAGCCTTTATACAAATATTTCGTGACGATTAATTAGCAAAGTACTAAAGCTAAGGGTGAGCACACAACGAGAGCACAAATGTAACAAAAAACTTAAACAAAACTATATATTTGGAAATTTAACAGGATGCATTTGTACCACGCAAATTTTATTTAACAGCGACTTAAACCAAGATTAGGTAATCACTGTAGTTTGTAAAGAAGCCGCATAATAATAATAATAATAATAATAATAATAATAATAATAATAATAATAATAATAATAACAATAGATGAGGAAGAAACTAAAACAATTACATCATTCGTGGTCTTTGCAAATAATAATAATAATAATAATAATAATAATAATAATAATAATAATAATTATAATAAGAATAATAGGAAGAACCTCATCACCCTAAGAACTGAGTCCTTGCAACTCTAAAGTAGGCTTGTGGTCGTTTATGGTTAAGCTGGCTTACGTCAGTACGGTATGGTGTTAAGAGAGAATATGGGGCCTGACGTGGACCTGTGCACAAGTCCAACCGACTTAGGCGATGCCACTCGAATCCTTTAACTCCAATTAACCCCTGAGACAAGATCATCATGCACACGCACGACAGGAAGAGAGAAATTGGCCGCCGCTCTCTCTCTCTCTCTCTCTCTCTCTCTCTCTCTCTCTCTCTCTTGCCTGCGTGCCTGGGAGCTACTGAGGGTATCTGCCCCAGGCTCTATATTACCCGCTTGCTCTTGATGAATCTTAAGCACTTAAGTGGGGGGCTCCACTCGAGATATATAGCTCCGAGGAGCTCTGGAGATCGCAAGAAAAAGCCAGATTGAACTCTCGAGTCGCGAAGCAAAATATCCCTCCCATTTAAAGGACCGCACTTGAACGGGGGAATGATGGCTCTGAGGCTGAAATCCTTTTCGTGAGAAATTGTGAGAATAATAATCAAATAAATGACAATACAATGCCGCTGAGGGCATAAAATGGCCTTTCCAGTCAGAGGTCAGAGAGGCGGTTATGCGATGCACAACAACGTTAAGCTGGCATTGAAAGCCCACAGAAATAACATTTATAACAAAAATTGCTGCTACTACTTTACTAATAATATTAATAACAGCACTCGTGATCATAAATAGCATAAGTAATCATGAAAATATGAATAACATTTAAAACAAAAATTGCTGCTACTACTTTACTAATAATATTAATAACAGCACTCATGATAATAAATAGCATAAGTAATCATGAAAACATAAGCAACAACAATAACTGACATCCAGTAGGCGTTAAAAACAGCTATCAAGAAAATTCTTTTCTTCACTTAACATTAGACTACACTACAAGGAAATACGTGGATGAGTCGTTAATGAGCATGTTAATTCAGAGCTATGTTATTAGTAGACTTAATAGGCCTAATTGCAATCCAATTTATTATGGACTCCCTAGTTATCAACTGAGGAAATGAAAATGATTACTAATAGAACGCCCGTTCTTAAGGTATTACATTGGCTGCCCTTGAAAGCATTGCAGTATGAAAAACCTGTATATGTCAACCGATCATTGCGTAGCTTTCAAACGGCTTCAGTTGTAACTCTGGGACATAACACTGAACATCGGAGATTGGAGGAACCGAGATGTAATTTACAGACTGGTTTTAGAGCCTTTGAGATTGCTGCGCCTAGATTGGGCAATAGGCTGCCTCACGAAATCAGATCGTTGGACAACGTTGCTTCATTCAAGCGGAAACTGAAGACTTACTTGTTCAGCGTCTGCTACACTACTGATGATAATATATGTGAAAATTTTGAACTCTTGTGCGGTGTAGCGTTCTGAGGAGCCCTGCAGAGCGTCCACATGGGGCGGAGTAGGGCCTTTGAATGTCCTTCAACAATAAACACAGGAAAAGCTGCCTTTTGAGATTTTTTTTACGTTACCACTAACATTGGACAAGAATCTTCCTACCAATTAAAAACACTGAAAACCTGCACCACCAATCAGGGGTAGGATTCTTGGGGCCTGAAAACAACAAAGACGCTGGTGAGCTATTTCACAGATCTTTCGCCCCCGTTACCATAAGAACAAAAATGGAATTCCTAAAAGACCATAAGCCTAAAGGCAGCCCATAGGCCTCAAAATCAATAGACTACAATTACCCGAGATTTGATAGAAAGGGCCAAACAGAAAATAACGGACAACAACATATTCGATCCCTGAATTCCAGACAGTCGGTCGGAGGAAAACCGCACCGGTTCACGTTTCACTTGAAAGACTGGGTGCTCAGCTATGTTAAACTTGGCAAAGTGAAAACCTAAAACTAACTATGTTCTTTAATTCTCACATGAAATGTATAAGGAGACAGAAGTAAAGCGTAAAGTGATTCTAAAGGTTGTGATAAAAAAAAAACACGCATAAAATAAATCCTCTCTCTCTAAACCGCCAGTATAATTCCCAGCCCACATAGATAAGGGCTAAGAAAAAGCTTTACATGATTTTTTAAGACCTGAATTTAATAGCAAACAAAACTATTCTAACTTATTTTCACTGATTAAAAAAAATAACATTTTCACTAATTAAAAAAAAATGTCTCCTATCCTAACATACGCTAGTTAGGTACTGGCCTCCAGAGTAAAGCCCTGCTTCAATTTAGAGTAATTTTTTCTAAGACAAATCCAAAACAGGGACAACTCTCTCGAGGTTCAAGACCCATTACTGATCTGAAAGTGTCATAGCGTAATCAATATTTCCTACTGACGAAAATAAAAATTACAGAAGACAAATCACTTAACGCATCGTACAAAAAACCGGACAATAATTCTCGACAATGTGCTGAAACCCGTCAACAATCTTTCCCAGGTAACAAGACAAACGCAATACCACATCGGATGAAGTAACTGTAACCCACAGCAAACTCGGTGCTACATGACTAAGAGCTGCACGGCCTAGAAAGGAGAAAAGATCGTCGACCATTCCACAGGTCTTAGATAAGCCAAAAGGTCAAAATGCTACAGAATACCAGAGTCTGACTGATAGCGTAATCCTCTGGGAAATTTGCAACAGATGAAACCACCTAAAGAAGCCAAATCCAAAAGATAGTTACCAAAGTCATGTTGCAAGACCACAGTTTCAAATTCTGCAACAAAATATCCTATTCTCGGTCATAAGCTAATTATACACATCCTCAACATATATATATATATATATATATATATATATATATATATATATATATATATATATATATATATATATATATATATATATATATATATATATATATATATATATATATATATGTATATATGTGTGTGTGTGTGTACATATATATATGAGAGAGAGAGAGAGAGAGAGAGAGAGAGAGAGAGAGAGAGAGAGAGAGAGAGAGAGAGAGAGAGAGACTTTATGAAAAGTTTATGAATGGTTCCACCTGGTCGGGTGAGAATTGCCTCATTGAGGCCACCCATTTGTGACAGTATTCCTTTTGATGGAGCAAGGATCAACCATGGCTGGTGTTTCTTTTCTCTTTCTCTTCCCTCCCAGCTGGATTTTAGGAAGGAGCCCATTTGTCCCTCCTCGTCCAGTTCAAGAATCGAATACGGATACCTCAGTTTGAGATGAGTGCACTTAACTCTACGCCAAAAGAGAGATAGAGGACGGCAAAAAACAAACCGAGGCCACTCTGACAGCTCATAATGTTTAGATGCAATCCAGGTAACCTTTCTGCTCTAAATCAATTTCACTTATGACTTGTTTGAAAAAGTAAAGCAATGTGGAAATTACGAAGTGGGTAACTTCACGGCCCTTAGTAATTTCCCTAGCTTCAGAGCATTCATCAAGTAGTTTTAAAGGTTATGAGACTTCTCTGAAATATTTTAACTGGGTTGTCCTTGGGATAAAATTACAAGCCAAACAGATTATTACTACTTAGTCGCTTTCAGTCACTGTTATTACTGTTGTTATTATTATCGTCGCCTTCACAGATGTATTAGCAGGGTTACACTCAATGAAGCTTGCTATGTAAATTCATAACGTATAAGAACTACAGTTTAATACTGACTGGACATGTATTACTTGAAATGATAAGACAAAATTATTTACACTTTTTGAGGTGAGTATGTTCAGTTATGCAAAAAAAAAAAAAGATCTCAAATCCCTCAACATAACATTGTTGTCTACCTTCATAAATTTCACGTAAGACAGCAAAAAATCTAGTGAAACATCTCTAACTACACCTATAAAATTGGTCGAGTTCACTGTTATTCACTATCCAACATGTCAGACCAGGCTTTATAAACCAATGATTTTTGGGATGAGATCGCTAACCAACGTAACCCCCTTTTCTGTATCGGCTACATGACATAATATCACTATATAAACTGACACCCAGTTCCTTTGTAACACGGATAAAATGTTTCAAAGTTTACGCTTTGCACACAGCTGTGCGTGCTCGTACATAAATCTCCGCCACTCTCTTTAAGCAAAATTGCATTATTGTAATTCAAGTTAAGACGGGCTTGTAAATTCTTCGTCCTCCTCTGACGTAAAAGACAATGCCCAGTGGTGAGATTTGTTTCGTAGCGATCTCAAAGAGGGGAAATCCTTCAGCAGAACTTGAGACAGTGTCCCCCGAAATGCCTCGCATGTGATCTAGCTGGCAAATACTGAATGCTCTTCATTACTTCATATTTTAAGCTACAGTTTTCAAAACTAAATGATGTATGTATTCCCCCTCTACCATAACATTTCAACGTATAGGTAAGTGCTGTTCATAAGAGTCCTTTCCTTTAAAAAAAAAATGTAACAATCACAAGAGCGGCACTGTTGAATTATAATTCTTCGGATAGCCTGGACAAGGACTGAGGAAATTCAAAATCTTGCCCTATAGAAAGCATTAACGAAATGGATTGGGTACACACACTTACAGTATTAAAAAAATGTTGACCTTCAAACCTTCATTACCCATCAAACCTTTACTAAAGCCACGATAAATGACTAACTGGGGGTTCCCTTCTCCTTGTTTATTAGCTTTTGGCCGTCGCAGCCAGCCAAACAAAATCAACTGAATGCGAATGAAAACTATCATGAAAGGGGCTTACATTCAATTATCTCTTTCAATTATCTCTACCAAAAAACCCCACCTCCCTTAAGTCAACAGAGCTCTTTGTTTATGACTTCTTTTTTACGTCAGTCTGGTCTGCCACATTTCTCCTTGTCTTAAAATTTCTATGTCAGTCTGTAAAAGTGAAAGACATATTCACAATAAAGGCAATATCGGTCCAGCTGGACACTTTATAATCCATTATGATCTATGATATACAAATCGGTTAGTTTCTATTGAGGTCCTCAGTAACTCCTGGGATCATTCCATAAAATATGACAAAACGACTTTTGTCTAGCGGCGTTTCAAATCATCCCAACTCTTTCAAAACAGCAACAAAAACGTAAGTTTCACAACTTCGTTAAGTAATTTAAATTTCAAAGGAATCAAGTCACTCACGTCGACGTGAAAACAAATTAAAATAAAATAGTAATTGCAAGAGGTAGACTGAGTTCCCTCAGCAAACAAAACAGTTTAAAAAGTCACCTAACGCTGGATTTTCCCTCAACACAATCCCCTCTTCCACCTCTTCTGCGGTACCGATATTAGGCCTAAATTCTGACCTCTCCCTCCGTTCGCCCAGCCACACCCTGCAGTAACTACTACTGTACAAGTCATTCCAACTCCCACACCAGAACCCGGAAGTAATGCGATGGTTCAAATTTATAGCCTTCCAAAATGTATATAAAAATGATCAAAGAAAATAACAAGGAACACATCACTGGCTACATGCCAGTGTGCAAGTGAGAGTAAATGCTTTCTTTTAAAGCGAGACTTTTTGTGATATGCATGAAAACTAAAAGTCACGCAACACAGATAAAAGAATATGGGAGGCAGCTAGTGATTACTGAGGGTAGATGAAATAGCGCCCATGGACAACGAAAGTTCATTCATTCGAGAAAAGCGCGCTAGAGCTTCGGCAAAGGCAACCCTAAAGGGAGAATAGTGTCAGTCTTTCAGTCTACAAAGATAAAAGCAAAGGCAAAAGCAAAGACAGCAATACTACCGAGTGGTTTCTGCAGTGATGAATCCTGGTGTGGTAAAGATAAAACCATTAGATTTGTTCAGTTGCAAAGCTTCACTACCATGAATTGAGCGTAATTTTAACCCAAGGAGCTTGCCTTTGTGAACTTTGGTCTTATCTATGGTCTTATCTATGGACGCTTAGACTAGTCTGGGTACTAAATGTACACCAGCCTTATATCCCACAGAATGGACCACGTTCAGATTTTCGACTTAGAGCAGTGCGCCGCCATTCCCACGCCGGTTTAACAGTAAGAAAGTTCCGCTTACTGCTTTCGTTCATGAATCCGAGTTTTGAATTCCCTAGTGAAAAAAATGTTAAAAATTTTATCGGTAGGTGCACACCAAGGAAAACGGCAGTGATTTTCTTAAATGGGCTGTTAACTAGGGTGTACGCATAAAAATAATAGTTCGAAATGACGAAAAAAATAAAACACTATAGTTAAATGGTTAACATGTGAACAGGAATTAGTAGAGCGGGACATGTTTAGACACTCCTTTGCATTTACCACATATGGCATAATACTGCAAGGAAAGTTCCTGCCTTTAGTTTTCTTTACGCTACAAGAATACAGGCTTTGATTACATGAACGTGATTAATACCAGTAATGCAGAGAGAAATGTACAGGGCTCAATGTATAGCTATAAGGTTTTGCCACACAAGCGAGGCCATTAACATGGGAAGGTTGTGGCCGGACCAAAAAGGGGAAAGTACATGTGAACAGCCTATTCAAGAGAACCGATTGATTGGTTAATCATTCTGGCATCACAACCTCACAGGCTGTTCAAGTAGGCTAGCTAAATGCAACGAAGTGACTACTATAACATGAAGGGGGATGTGTTTAAAGACAATATGGGAGAAATGTTATGTTGATGTGTTAAAAAGATTACCCTCAAAGGGCTTAGACCATAAGTAATGTTAATATTTTTGCTGAAAAAAAAGTAAATGCAAAAATCTGCTTTTATATGAAAGAATAATTACAACTAACCTGGTGGCTTTGGTAGCAAACCTCAATTTCTTACCCTACTCGATCTAGGGGGTATAACATGTAGAACATCTTTCAGCTTCCCAAACATGGCCTTGCAACTCCAAACATTTACATAGAAACATCACCAGCCACCTCCAACAAACGCAATGCCATTTTCATCTCTCTCTCTCTCTCTCTCTCTCTCTCTCTCTCTCTCTCTCTCTCTCTCCTCACATGGCGTGAAAGCAAGCTAAAAACGCATACAGGAAACGTATCTGCTTCAGTTCACCAAATTCAATTCAATATTGGTGCTGTCACGTTTCGACGGTGAAAATACAATCGGCCTGAAATTAGATTTTGCAATCTCCATAATCCACGTGATCTCAAACTGCCGAACGATGACTTGCAACAAACTGATACCGTTCGATTGCAAAATAACTATTATGACGAACTCGAGTGGAACACGTTGCTTTATTTGCCAGTGCTGGAAAGCTCACGATTCAGATACTGGGCCAAGCAATTTCATTACGGAGTGGTGGGAACCATGAGAACTTACACACTGGTATTCAAAATACTCAATATCTTACATTGACGCATTCGTGAAATGCTCACAAACAGGACAAAATACAAGCAATCCGGTCCTTGCACGAGAGAGAGAGAGAGAGAGAGAGAGAGAGAGCACTTATACCCCATAGGCTATCCCTCATGAATGCGGCAGCAGTGACCTTTGCGGCTGGCAATGGGATAAATAACCGAACTGAACAGTTCGGCTGTAACGTGATGAGCCCTCGAAGTCATTCTAGGATTTATGTTTTCCGAGACGGAAATAGGTTATTCCGAAGGGCTGTACCTTGGGACGTCGCAGCTGGTGCAAAGTAAGATATAGCCTAATTTTAGTTAGCGATACAATTTTGGTAAGGGTAATACGTTAATATTTGTATATATTCGCTCAAGATATCTAAAGTTTTAGGGAATACTTTTCTAGATTATATAAAGATTATATTGGCAGGAATGTTTCCCTTGCAACACGTGATCATTTAGTACAGTAATCTCACTTCTAAGCAGGGTCAAGTTCCAACGGCCCTGTTCTTTGGAGAATGGCATCATCTAATAACCTTTGTAAAAATGGTAAAGTATGACTTACAAAAAGCTAAGTTCTATCAAAACTGGTTAGATACGATGCAACAAAATGTCATACAGCCCTTACTCATTCACCGTACCGATCGCTTCTAATTAAAACAAGAGTTTTTAAACGGGAGGTTTTTTACTTGAACTTGGAGTTTCGACTATGGAATATTTCTTCAACGCTGTATATAAAATAAAACTAACAACCACCTTCCCTACTGGATTAGGTAATAGTTATTGCAAGAAAAAAAATTCCTGCCAATGATCTTAATAATCAAGAAAAGTACTCAGCAAAAAAACTAAAACCATATCATGCTGTGCAGAATCTCATTAGTCTACCATCCACACATTCTAACATACTTATTCACTTCCATAATTCAGCAACTTACCTTCTTTTCCACACATGCTCAACACCCTTCATATTGTCTATTTTAAGCTTTTTCGAAGTTCTTGTGGTTATATCCACATAGCCTACAAGCCTATTTTTACAAAATAAAAAAAAAAAACTTACACAATTGTTTCATGACGCACACTTGATACACACACACTATTCCTTCAATAAGCTCGCCTTTTACTTCACTGCCAATCTTACTGTCTCTTTCACTTTCCTAATCAATTAATGTTACGGTATGTCCCTCGCCATAGAATTCCTACTGTCACCTTTATCATCTTAACATTTAAAACAATGCAACAATTATTTACCATACGCCTTCAGAAGTTTTAGCCTACCTCAACCAGACATACCTTATAAACCCTGGTCAACCTCGCAATCATGCTAACACTAGGATATTGCAGCATCTCGTTTGTAATCCAATCAAAATCTAGCATCTTTCCATTCTCCAGCCTCGTAACTGACTTCTAACTTCCCCGTCCTAACAATTCTCCTTCACTCTAGCATCATTCACTTCTGCTTTTCAATTAATTTCAATATATGGTACAATCCAGTACTCACTGACCTAGTAGGATATCGTCACTACTTCACTATTTACTTTCTTCCTTGTTCTCACTCACTCTTGACTACCCTATCCTCTTCCAATACACTTATACAAGAACAAAGATTTTCTCATCCCACCTGCTCTCTTGTACCAATGGGCATTCCATCTCGGTTTCTTACAGACTCTTCTACTCCTACCCCCACAGGTAAAACACTTACCTACAGTTCATTCGTTTTCCTCTTAATGGTCTTCTCACTAACTTCTCAAGCTAAAGTGATCTTAATTTGCAGCCACAATTCTACCCGTTCATCCCCAACTTGAACCTTAATTTTTATATACTTCAACTAGATAGTGATTACACATGCCTCAACCCACTCCCTTGTTACCATTACATCCATCTACTAATTCTTCCATCTAGCATAGATTAACATCCACTAGAAAACTCTCCTCTTTCCTATTTTCCTTTTACTAAGTATACTTATAACATTCTTCTTTGAAAATAACACATCCCGGAAAATTAAGCCATTCCCATTTACTTCAAGAACTCCATACCTGTCAACTGTCGCATCTCTTTCTGTATCCTACCTTTACATTTAAATCCCCTGAACTAACCACCTTTCCATGTTCTGCATACCCAGCTGGCACAGATTCAGTTTCTCAAAAAATATTTTATTCTTTTCCATTTCTGGATCATATTCACTTACTAACCTTTCTACATGTCGTACTCAAATAACCCATGAAATCCTTGATCAAACCTTCGTACCCCATCCTAGCTCAACACATCATAGCTTGCTAGCACACACCATGTCCTTCCCATACCGGCACACAAAGCCCTTCCACCTTTTGTATCACTAAGTGCTTAAATACCTAGCATTCTCTCCTTGAATGAACTATCATATATGGCCCCATAAACACACAGATAAGGACTTTTCAGGGATTCAAAATACTCTACATGAAATGGGATAGATAAGCACTACCCCTTTCTCATCAGGAAACACCGTCTCCACCCTACTCTGGTTCCGGGCATTCTACTTTCTCTGATTAGGTTCAACTTCATTGCACGAACTTCTCTTCCCATAGGAATTTTAGTTAACGAAGTTCTTAATCATCAAGGCGATCCTGGAACGTAAGGAGACACCCCAATTTCACACAAATGATGCAAGATCATCTAGGCAGGTTTGCAACTATACATAGTCGATGTTCCAGAAAGGTAGGCAGGCAGGCAGGCTGGAGAGAGAGAGAGAGAGAGAGAGAGAGAGAGAGAGAGAGAGAGAGAGAGAGAGAGAGAGAGAGAGAGAGAGATGGGGGTATACGAGAAACTTATCTGAAATTTGAGTCCAAACGTTTCGCTACGCTTCTTTCTCATACGTACCTCTCTAAATGCACACTTTATGCTACCTGCGATACGCAATATAACACACAATCACACATCCGCAGATAAAGTTCCCATCCAGCTTTTTCAATGCATCATATTAAAACTTTCGAGTCGCCATGATGTTGTGCAACTATCCACGATCATTGCAAATAGCCAAGATTCTCCTCGGCAAAGAAACGTGCCTAGCATCCAATCAAATAATAGGCTACTTCGATTAAACCGCACTTAGTGTTAAAAGAATTTAGTTAGACTACTTCGCCTTTACAGAAAAGATAATAATAATATATCCTGCGGTTTGCCAAAACTATGTCATTTTGCCAAAACATTTGTTTTTCAATGCTTCATAAAAACAGGAGATCCTCTTCATCAATGAACTCCTGGAAATTTAAATTTCTGCCACAAAAAACCAACATAAAAGAAAATTCGTTGATAAAAAAGTTTGGGATCGTGCCTTTGTCAAGTCAAAATATATAGCCTATACCATGAATACAATCTGAAGGTGAGAAGTCAACGAAATTGATATATAAAAAAAATGGGGGAACGGAATAAAACCTGGCATCATGAAAGTTTTCTCTGAGACCAGTCTCTAAGAAATCGGAACCCATATTTTCAAAACATTCAACATTTCGAGCACAAGGGGTGAACGCTATAGTGGATATACCAGGTATTGTTAAGTCAACTTGATCACTAACCAACCAGATGTTGGAATTTCAAGCCCAGCCTGAAAAACTTCACTGAAACAAAAATTTCTGAGAGAGAGAGAGAGAGAGAGAGAGAGAGAGAGAGAGAGAGAGAGAGAGAGAGAGAGAGAGAGAGACTGGCATGGCCTGCATGCCTAAAAACTACTGATTACTGCTAACATGTTTCCCATTAATCGATATATGGTAAAATGTACAAACATTCAACCTCGCACATGATCTACTCAAATTCATAGCAGACGAACTAAATGTTTGCCATGAGTCAGAGATCGCATGATAACTACGATATTGATCTGGATGTGGCAATCAGGGTCTCATACCGACTGCTTTCGCTATTTTTTTTTTTTTTTTAAGGATCGAAGTGCCGATATACAACTGTACATACAGTAATGATTTTAGGGGACCAGATTGAATTTTTTATGTAGTCTGAAGTTTTATATATATACTGTATATATGATATATCTTTATTAGATTAATCTATCGTTACAGAACTATAGACTAATCTAATAAAAAATATATAATTACGTGTAAGGGCCTCGCTTGGTTTAACATGTGCCCCTCAAAGACCAGCATATTTTTTTTTATTTATCACCAGAAATGAATTCAAATGCTCAACTGTGATATTAACATACTACCAAATAAGTTTACACCTTGCAAATCTTATAAGACGCTTCCGCTACATGAGATAACAATGCAAATCTTGATTCAGTCCCGATTCAAGTAAAACTACAGCTTAATGGCATGAACTCTGGGTTCCGTAAACAAACAATCCCCGTGCGAATGACGCCATAACGGAAAAAAAAGATGCCTCCCCAGACCATATCGACCTCACTATGCCAACCAAAAACCTCTTACATAACCATGAATTGATCACCACTCAGATAAATGATCATACGCGTCTACAAAATATGACGGCCTGTACCTGTGATAATGGTGTCTAAAATTTATTCGTTCGTCTAGGAACTGGGAGGAGCTTTCGCGTGCTGATGTAGGAGAGTGACATGTATGTGAACAGTATGTGTCAGCTGCTTGGACGCTCGTTCGCTCGCTCACTTCAAACGATCGATATATAAGACAGACTGAGTCTCTCCCCTCCCTCATTACAACAGGACTCTCCATAAGCACATTCTCTCTCTCTCTCTCTCTCTGAGTTTGTATGTGTGCTATTAGTCTGTTCAACAAAACATCCAAGAAATTCATATCGGCCATTTAATTACCAGTTGACGGTTATACATATGAAACACGTCTGTTTACGTGTATGCAAAGATGGATGGTGGAGGAGGTGGGGATAGCTCTTCGGTTAGAAACACATCAAGAAGTGTTAATACTTAAAACCACCTTTCTGTATTATGACTACAGAGTAAATTCCAGTGAACTGTCATCGAGCCCACAGACATATATTATTGTAATAGATGCAATCCATGGATGAATAAACTACCACAAGGACGATACAAAAATCGCCAATTATTCACAAGCTGTAAAGAGTAAACAATAACAGAGCATCATACAGAAAGGGCTAGACAGAAACTTATCCTAACCTATCCAAATTATAATATACAATTGTAACATATATATATATATATATATATATATATATATATATATATATATATATATATATATATATATATGTATCATTAAGACCACTGTTGTCCACTTGTCTAAAAACACACACAATTCAATGTAGCCTATACATGCAATTATGATTCATTCAAACACATTACAAAGATAAGGCATGACCTTTATGTTTCGTCTGCAGTTTACTACAAATACACAATACATTCCTTGACATGAAATTTCCGGTGGATAAAAAGTATTAGCCTACAACTCAAACTACCTGACAACCACTACACGGAACGCCTCACATGCTTTCTATGGCCACGCCCACAACATAGAAAATTAAGGACTTAGCGAATTTCCAACATCTATGGGAAACCTACAGTATTCTGTTTTGATAAAACAAATATTCCAACTGGCACCTCAAGTAATTAGTGTTCAAATGAATCTACATCAAAAGCAAAACAACACTTACGACAACCCGAAATCATCAATCTCTGAGAAAATAATAAAAGCTAAGGGGGATCAAACTCAATACAGCACAGTCGAATACGAACACCGAACAACAAAGCATTAACAACCGATACGCTGTAGGCGTTGTGGTTATGCATAGGAGCCGAAGCTGTATTGGAGGATGGAAGGAGTTGGGACAACATACAAGGGAGGAGTGTTTCCACCTGCCAGGACCAGAAATCAATATTGCTTGTATCCTAGCAACCCATGGCCGCTTACTTAGGCCTAACACTTATTACACGCTTGCCCCTCGGCCTTTTAAAGGCCTGGATATTAGTGGTCCATCAAACCAAATTCGATTACACGAGGACCCTAGTAAGCGAGAATCTTCCAATTCTCTTAAAACTTAAAAGTCTAAAAAAATAATAAAGTCGCGATTCTTGTACATTAAAAAATAGTACATATCAACAAAAATCGGCCTGATTTAAAACAACTTTAATCTGGGCTGTCGGTATAGAAATGACAATGAAAACAGGTAAATCTCTTCCCTCGTCATATTATAAATCGTGCATGCTGTAAAAAACTGGAGCAACTTGGCAGGTATCAAAGGCATAATAGAAATATGAAATAGACCATTCTTCCGAAAAAAAAAATTATATATTGGCAATAAATACATACACTAGATGGATTCAAGTAGCGACGAGTTTCTCAAAAACTCGACAATACACACAATATTCTATAAATCAGTCTACTCATGTTCGAAGAGAATAAAAACTAGAATAAAGCATGACGTTGCAAATAGACATCTAACTTTCTACAACTAAGGTAAAGGTCGACATAAAATTACCAAAAAGAATGCTAGTAAACTTTAAGCAGACAATCCAACAACAGTTACGCTCATACCAACAAATTATCAGTCAAACAACAAACTGGGTTTAGGCTTGGCTATCACACAATAATGCAAATACATAAAACAAAACCTAATATGTGTTAAAAGAATCAAATATTTTTTCAAGTGGCTCTTGGGATCCTAGAACTAGTTTAACAAAAGCGGCCTATTATCGTGTCAAAACATTTTGAATGTTAAAAAAAAAAAAAAAGGGGGGGTCCTCCTTCACTAAGTTGGCAAATATTGTCAATTGAGGTAAGTTGGAAGATGAAAAATAAATAAAATATTAAAAAATTGGTTTTTGGAGGGAAACGTCAGGTTATCGTATGAAAAATCAACAAACTAAATGCTTCTTTATATTACTAAAATGAATTACACATTTCATGCAACAATGCCTAGGCTAACATATGTAACGGCGAGATCAAAATACGCTATTGGATACAATTTAAGACAGTTGAATCAATATATATATATATATATATATATATATATATATATATGTGTGTGTGTGTGTGTGTGTGTGTGTGTGTGTGTGTGTGTACGAGGGAAAGGGGCAATTTTTTTATCGCGGTAATAACCGCAATCATGCTCTAGAGACCCTGAGCCAAACAGCCTAGGCCTATCTAAAACATCTTCACCAATCGCCTAAATTGGCAACTGTTCTTTTCATTCATTTAGGGAATCATCCTTACCTTCATATCATTGATGATCATCTGGAAAAGTCCAGCAAGGGCTGAACAATCCCTATCCATCGTCGCCAGGCCTATCACATCCATTTTCGCAAAGATCGAACCTTGTAATTTAGTTCACATTTAGGCCTACACCCCTGGAAAACCCATTGCCCCCGAAACACACTGAACCACTCTGTTCCCAGAGGAACTACTGGAAGGTTTTGAACAAATATCTCTTGTAGCACAAATTAATCCTACAAATTCGCTAGGTTTTACTGAGATTCTTTCACATACATTCCCCAAACAACGCAACGACCCACCACGATCGACTACCGCTCTTCAACTGAATTCGCAGCTCGATTCTCGAATCGCTGCCTCTTACTATCCGGCTTGGGTTGGGGGTCCATCCCACGGGTCCCGGGGCCGTCCCACAGTGTGATTTGGCTGCGCCACTGCCAGACGTCTACCTGGCGAACGCACACTGTTGTACACCGAAATACAATTTGTGTCAAAATAACAAACTGAATGTCGCAGAAGATAAAATGTTAAAACTGCATAGCACTCGTAGATCACTGAGTCTGTAATATGACAAGCATGTGTTTCAGAGCAAGAGCGAACACAAGGGACTATAACAAGCCGTCAAGTAAACAACGTTAAGCACGTCAAATGTTTGTGATAATTGTTGCTTGCAAAAGGATCAGTTGATGAACATAGGTGAGTAATGAAAAGTGACCAGAGGGACCAAACTAAGCATTCTACTTGCATTATGAGAGTTTTTAAGATCATATTTCGAATAATTTTAGGGATGTCAGAAATATTTAAAAGTACCATCAGCAATAAAAACATTCAAGTTTTTAGAACATGCTACATAATTAGGTCCAACTGATGCCCAATTTGTCATATGAGTTATACTCTGTAAATTAACTAACATTTGTAGAGAATAACCACAGTTAACTACTGTACCGTACATACTGAAAAGAAAGCGACAGCCTTAATGCAATACACTTAACAACAAAAAGCAAAATTACCTGTACAGTAATTTTCGGTTTGGACAACACGATGTCTCAGGAGCAAGAGCCCGTGCTGGCATAAAGCCATTTCCATTCTACAACAAGAGCTCACTAATTGCCCAGTGCCAGACCACGAGGTCTCATGACCTACTGCAAAGCTGTGGAATGACCTTCATGGCTGTGCTATGGAAGCTGGCGCTCTTCATTCTTCTGACCGACGTTGTTTGGTTGAATAAATTATAGTTGGTTGGTTTATAATTTTGTTAGTTCCTGACTATTCTGCGGAAGCCTGTTTTGCATGTTAATAGCCTTTTAGGCTTCTTACACAGGCAAGCACAGTCTGAATGATTACAACAGTCAATGAGTGAAGGATGACAATGAAATCACGAATGTGGAAATGGAGAGTAAAGGAATCTTAGGACAATTCGAAGTGACATTCACTGAATTAAACCAAAACACCTACATAGTAACATTGGAAACAGATATAACTTGTTATTCTAACACTCTTCAAAATAGTTTTCCAAAGCAGCACACAAAACCTCGGATGAATGTTTAAGCATAACTTAAATAAGAACAACTGAAAATGTAAAACAGGCCTGCTTGAAACATCAAGAGAAGAAAGCAGATGTGGTTCTTCTCAACAGCCTGTGACAACAAACAAAACAGAAACAAAAAAATCCCACCTCAGGTTTCGACTATCAGAAACTGAGCTACCACAACCTCGTCACTGATACATGATTCGTCCAGTCAAGATAATAATCTTTTTTCCCACTTTAAAATCAGTTGTTTCCCTCAACAGGCTGAAGCCCACTGGTAAAGAGAGGACGATAATTACTGCCACCACATTCAAATTTAAAACTACAGAATCGTGGATGAGCTCCCTGTATAGAAAGTTTTCTGAATGCCAGCTATTTCATATTTCTGTACAGACGGCTCACCAGAAGTGCGCCAAACCCCCAACACATTTCCACATTCACCACACACACACACATATATAATTTATATATATATATATATATATATATATATATATATATATATATATATATATATATATATATATATATATATATATATATATATATATATATATATATATATATATACATATAATACTAGTAATCTTCTTAGACACGAAGATATGTTATTCAGTTGTATTCAACATAGGAAAATGAAAGATGTTTTGGTTAGAATATGCCCAACAGTTTCGTGCTCCAATGGACCTCTTCTTAGAGCGTTTATTAAGGAAAGAGAAAAAGGTTACAATGTGTGTAGCCAAGAAAAGCCTAAAATCTGAAACATATGAAATACCGTTACCAGAAACTAGCAGTTCGAACTAAAAACATTCAACAGTAAAATAATACAATAAAACAAGAATAGTAGTTGAACAAATGAAAATACCAAAATATCAAATGAGGTAATATGTCCGGTCCATTTGAAACAGCATAACACTAAGTACATATTAAGAAACGTATATTATATGATAGTTAATGGATAACATTAGGCTATCCATTTTGTCCTGACATCTCATGACATTTAAAATAAAATATTCTAATTTTAGAAATTATACATATAAAGTTGGTATTCAAAATAATTCTAAGTTAGAAGATACTGATTAGCAAGATACATTCATAAGCAAGAAAAACATTTTACTTGTATAAAGAGAAAAACAGAAAACTGAATTTTATATCTTACCCATACCATCCCACATTCGAGTCCAAAGTCTGCCCCTAAGGTTACTTGGTTTTAGTGCAACTTTTTCACACCCTAGCACCATTGGTAGAACTTTAATTCGTAATAGGCAATGAAGGACTCATTTATAAGATACCCTGCAAGTGCGGTAGTTTTTATATAGACGATCTGGGAAAGCACTCGAAAAACTCATTTTAAATCATAAATATAATATAAGAACAAACAATACAAGCAATGCTTTCTGTGCTCACAGCAGTATGTGTAATTTACCAACTGACTGGCTCGGGTCAAAGATTTTATTTAAGAGCACAGGTTTTATTGAAAGAAATTTGATAGAGACAGCTTGCATCGTTCACAGCAAAGGAAAATATTTTAATTTATCGCCTGGTTTATATAAAAAGCACATCCTTTTATTTTACATATCATGAGACGTCAGTACAAAATGGATAGCCTACTGTTATCCATTAAGTATCATATAATATATGTTTCTTAATATGTACTTAGTGTTATGCTGTTTCAAATGGACCGGACAATATAATATTACCTCATTTGATATTTTGGTATTTTTCATTTGTTCAACTACTATTCTTATTTTATTGTATTATTTTACTGTTGAATGTTTTTAGTTCAAACTGCTAGTTTCTGGTAACGGTATTTCATATGTAAGATTTTAGGCCTTTCTTGGCTACATACGTTGCATCCTTTTTCTCTTTCTTGACAAACGCTCCAAGAAGAGGTCCACTGGAGGACGAAACTGTTGGGCGTATTCTAACCAAGACACCTTTCATTTTCCTGTGTGGAATACAACTGAATACATACATATGTATAATATATTGTTACAAACGTCCTTGACCGTTTGTTTTATGCTTTTTCCATATTAATATTGAGATACGAATTAAAGTAAAATGTTAAAGAACAACAAGATGTTTGTGTGAAGTTAACTGACGTTTCTCCCACGCCATCCATTATCCCTTATGATCGCCCAGATGTCAGATGGGCAGGTAATTTGCAAACGTTCTCCAAGTAATTACAAAGCACCTTGCCAAATCTGATAATCGCCACCCAAGGGGGCAGTTAATAACCTTTATCAAATTACAGAAAATCCTTTTGAGGCTTCACACCCTCCACATATTGTTAAACAGTCCCCAGTCAATTTCCCTGAGATCTATTCGAGGGGAAATTCTTATTCCCACCTTGCTACCTGCAACCACTACTGCGGGTCACTTCCTGGCCTGTCCCACAACTGCATCTCCGCCCTCATAACTCGCCTCTCAAGTCTAATCATCTCACTATTGTTATCTCTATCCCTCGAACCTTTTACTGGCCAGCACTCAACGACCTTTCAGGTACCTGCCGAGATTATCCGCGTGCCCTGAGAAGAGAACAATAGATGACCTCATTAAGGAGGAACTGTCAAAACACGACCACCGTCGACGCCGATGTGGTATAAATACTGGCTGCGACGGGACATCCTTTGCCAGTGTATTTTACGATGTCTCACTGCAGCGTATCCTGTTGGACAGGGACGCTGATCGAGCGAGTCTCCACTAGACGTCTCTATGATGCTGTCACTCTGAAGATGGTCCTTACCAAACCACCTTGGACCCTGAGCGCTGATGACTGTGATCCCAAAGTGCCCTTTAATTTCTCATCTGATTCCTCTATGGTGGGGAACTGTAGGAGATGCTGCTTCCATGGTTATTCCTGCTTGGGGAAAATGGCTCTGATCTACTCAAGTCTTGTTCACGGACCAAGGTAAAGTGATTGGAAATTGTTTCAGCCTCACCATTTATGCCTTTTACTTGATTTTTCCATCTGTTTTCCTATCCATTCCCTTTTGAATTCTCCCTCAGAGATTTCTCATGATTTTGACTGTGGTGTATTTGTTTATAAGTACTGGAATACCAGTGTTAGGCTTATTTATGCTTCAAAGGCAGAGTTAAGAGTTCAGTGTTAAGGAGCAGTGTTTTGTTGTCTGTTTTTCATTTTTGCTTATGTATCCAATCCAGTTCTCATTCATGATTCCCTCGTATGTTACAACATCCCCTGCATTGCAGATCTGTGTTGCGAGTAACCTGTTGTGTGAAATCTCCTATATATCAACAGTGACATCTTGCAACTTGCATGTGCCATAACCAGTCAAGATCTCCGGATTCCCATTGTGAACATCGTTTTTCCTACAGTACTCCATCTTGTACTGTCTAAGGATCCTATTCCCCTTCTACAAAGTGTGTTAGCCTATTCAGGCATAGATACATAGCTTGCAGTAGTGTCATTCTTGTTTGATGATTGTCATTTAGTACAGTAATTTTGATAGTGCCACGGAGCTCTATTGATAGCTCTTGTATATATTTTATCTCCTGATACCTTTAATGAATTAAATGTTTTAAGTGGACACCCTAAGTTTTACCTTGAATCCTTTTTTGATTAATACTGGAGCGTGGCCCCCTTAGTCAGCTGACGTTTCCAAAGGCATAGTTTAGAGCCATCCCCCAACCACCAAAACTGCGCCTGTGACAATATACATACATACATACATATACATATATAAACATAAGTGATTCTGCATGTGTGCCGGCCAGGAATTGAACCATGGAATGGTTTGGAAATAACAATAAACAGTGACTAACCACCTGGCTGTCAAAAAGATATATAAGTTGATATCGACTCTGAGGTACACACTCTGACTGAATTCGAACTCTGTGCTTCCATTCCATATCAACCCATCTCTGCCATGTTAGCTGGTTAATAAGTTTGAAAGAAGTGATAAATTATGAATTTTTGTCACTTATACACACATGACTTTTATATTCACCAACTTCAAACCAGAAATATCATTCGATATCGAATTCACTATACCCTAGGAATAACTTACTACAGGCCCTCTGCCATTAGATGGCATGGCTCCAAAAGTTACTTCTTTTCTGTTTCTTTTATTAATTTTTTACATTTTTCAACACAAGTACGGAGTACAGGGCTATCAAACCCTACATCAAAGTCATGTGGTGATTTTTACGCCATACAGAAGTACGAGAATGTCACTTTTAGTTTTCTGCAAAAGAAAACTATTGAGATGGCTATTTGTCTGTCCATCCGCACTTGTTCTGTCCGCCCTTAGATCTTAAAAACTACTAACGCTAGAGGGCTGCAAATTGGTATGTTGATCATCCACCCTCCAATCATCAAACATACCGAATTGTGGCCCTCTAGCCTCAGTAGTTTTTCTCTTATTTAAGGTTAAGATTAGCCATGGATCGTGCGTCTGGCACCGGTATAGGTGCCAACAACAAAGGCCACCACCGGGCCGTGGCTGAAAGTTTCATGGGCCGCGGCTGAGTTTCATGGGACGTGGCTGAGAATTTCATACAGCATTATATGCTGTGCAGAAAACTCGACTGTGTCGAAGAAGCCTCGGCACATCCTTTACTTGTCATTTTCAGGAACACTATAGAAATAGAAGAGTGATTGTTGCTGCCTTCAGAGAAAGAGACTCATTCACCTTTGCAGGTGGCATTTCCTCTCACCAGTGGGTTCACAACCCTCCAACTAGTACTCTCCTGCTTTGGGATGTGGTGAATTGTTATCCCAAGCCACTGGTACTTCCTATGGCAGTTTTGCACTACCACAGCACCTGTTCGTAACTGATTTAATAACCTGTGTAGATATATTAAGAAGCTGATGATGTGGTTGTTTTAAACGCAGAATTCGTCCTCGAAGCAGTAGTCGATGGATGGTGGTAGCGATAAATGAATTGCAATTCAATCCATCTAACTGCAGGTGTCTTTCCTTACTTCAACCTCTTCAATGCCCTCCTAACGTCCCCAGTCATTTTCATGGGCATTTCCCGCCTTGCAAGAACCACTTCCATTCTTCCATTATTCAGCTCTGCCTCGCTTCTGCCCTCTAAATTCAACAAGCCTTCAAAACACTCACTCCATCGACCATAAAAGGTGTTTACCCTGGAGTGTGTCTCTGCTTGCTCTTTATTCTGCAATACACGTGCACAGACGCCCACACATATATGTTTACACACACACACACACACACACACACACATATATATATATATATATATATATATATATATATATATATATATATATATATATATATATATATATATATATATGTTTGGGCATATCTTCTCTATGCAATTCCTATTAAAGTCAATGGCATTGTTTGCGCATCCTATCTTCTTATCAAGACTTTGAATCAGTCTATGATTCTTCTTTTCCTATTCAGGGAAGCTTCTCAGGAATAAGGAAAAATTATTCACGCTTCTTTCCATTTACTTACTCTAGTAGAAAGCCCGCTGGTCCTGAAGACGTCGCCGATGAGCGAGGAAACGGTCCGTCGACTATGAGTAGATGGAAACAAACGTGAATAAATTTTCCCTATTCCTGAGAAGACTGCCTGAAGAGAAAAAGTAAACTGATTCATTCTTGATAAGAAGATAATCTTTCCATTTACTTACTCTAGTAGAAAGCCCGCTGGTCCTGAAGACGTATATATATGAGCGAGGAAACGGTCCGTCGACTATGAGTAGATGGAAACAAACGTGAATAAATTTATAATATTCCTGAGAAGACTATATATAAGAGAAAAAGAAGTATAGATATGATTATATATAGTCTTGATAAGAAGATAATATCACTGAACAATGCCATATAACTATATATAGAGTATATATATATATATATATATATATATATATATATATATATATATATATATGTATATATATATATATATATTACATTTATTATGTGTGCGTGTGTGTGAGTGTATATGTTCATGAATCAAAAACGCTAAGATACATCCAAGTGCATTATGGGAAAAAATAGCCAGGATTAATATACTATTAAGATCAGCAGCTCCTAAAAACCTAAGGAGACCAAGAGCTCCGATTTTAAAGTTTTTTTTTATTTTTATCAAGACTTAACCCAAAAAGAAAACAATATGTACCCCATTACCTAAGGTTTCAAAAGTTAAAGAGACGGGCTACAAAGAACATCACTTTACGTCAAAATAGTAATCCTTCCAAAACGATTATCATTATGAATGTGCTCGTCTCAGTCACGTTTCTAAAACGTGTCTGTTACTATAGACTGCGCAATCCTGACTCTGTTGTTGGCGAGACCTGATATGGTTTGGCTAGATTCAATCTCTCCTCTTCTTCATTTCCTCTGTGGAAGTAGAGCGAGGAAAGCATGACATTACTTTTACCAGCTGACCTGGTGTCGAGATAGATTACTCGTTCGATTAGGAGTGTTCTATTGAAATTTCAGGCCATTTGGGAGATAATTTTTCTTTTCTATCATCTAGTAATGATTAAATGAGATGCCTCTTTCCCTAATAGATTAAGATTGATTGACTTGCGGTATATTCACATATTTTTATTGATGTTCGTCAACCGTTAATGGCTTCTGGTACCTTAATTCTTTCATTCACGGCTTAATCTCGGTCGTTCGCTGTCTTTAACGAGAATTTTTCCAGGTGTTTCTATCAAATGTCTTCCCTTCGTCTATTCCTTTGTCTCTAGTGTCTGAGAAGAAGTGACAAAAGCACCTAGTTCTTTAAACGGCTCCATCAAATACGTTTTAAGTCAAGCAAAACAGTCAAATTCATAAAGTCTCGCCCAGTGCACCCAGAACACGGAACACCAATAACCTCATTCTCTGATACCGATTTTTTTTTCTCTCGCGTTCTGTCCTTGATGCCCATTTCTAGAGACGAGGCGAAACAAGAGCCCCATAGACGAACTGAAACGCAAAACTATCGAAGACCGGTTTATCCTCGTGTACTTCCCAACACCTTCTGCAACGTGACCATAGAATCTGTCTGTCTCAGGTATCAAAATCCTGGCATTATTCCATCAAGACTGCTCGAGTTCGCAACACAAACGTAAACATGAACGGGAATCACGTCAGGCAGCACGTGAGCAATTGGCGAGTCAAGTCTAGAAACATTTCACTTCGACGTCCGTCGTTCCCAGGAGATTTCGACCTACCTAGGTACCTCGCCATTTTACATCTCTCTCTCTCTCTCTCTGTATCTCATTATTACGTTTATTGCACCATGACATCTATAAAAATGACAATAGCAACAGTATTATCCTACAATTTATTGAGAAGTTTGAAGTCAAATACACATTACCAGTACCATTATAAATCCGTTTTAGTGACAGCGAGCGACCTTTCAAATATATTAAAGTTTTGTGCTTGGTTACAAACAAACAGTTTGCACCTTTTGACTTATTGGGTTAAAAACATGAAAAAATACTGAAACGAAAAATATTTACACGTATAGGTAACAATAAACAACCCAGCTGAATAATAAAAAAGCAACTAACAAAAGTGTTTTAACCTTTTATACGGCTGTTTCAAAGACGAGAATTTAGGTGAACTTGATCTTAACAAAACACGATATAATGCAACATCTTCATTAAAGAGTGTCGTCTGACCTGGTTTGGTCTATGTTACAAGAACTGTCAGAGAGAGAGAGAGAGAGAGAGAGAGAGAGAGAGAGAGAGAGAGAGAGAGAGAGAGAGAGAGAGAGAGAGAGAGAGTCAGCAATACATGAAAAGAGATTTACATTCACATTCGCAGCAGTTAATTAAATTGGTGTTCATTCAGAATACTTTGCTCATTGGACTAACGTTTCATTATAACTACCCAACGAATTTTCTAATTTTTTTTTTTTTCGAGGGGAAGGGTGAAGAGAATCCCTTCAACACTGATAATTTAATCTTGTAATTAAGTCTAGCTCTGAATAAAATAAAAAATACGATATGAAAAATAGAAAATGGCACCTTAACCGAAGTGATTGATGGGACTCTTATAGCAAGATAGTGGGAATCAGCAAATAGCACGAACAGATTCCCTCAGTCTGAAAGCGAAGGCAAAGAAAACTGTCCCTTTTTAAAAGGTGTAAACGAAACATTGATCAGGAAAAAAGTAGGCAAGACTCCCAGAGCTCCGTGGCAGGGGACAAAAAGCCACCAAAATGTGGGATGTAGCGAGCGACCTGGTGGGCGTTATTTTAGCTACGAGGTTCACGGAACAATGACCGAAGTAGTAACTGTAGAGAAAAAATCAGCAATGTAAGGATAGCGTTACTATTTTGGTCAGACTATTCTTGATTCAATGTTGGCAAGAAGGGAAGCAAAAACAAAAATAAGAGAGCAGCGTTCCATAAACGGACGGCTCATACAAAACATTATCATCTCCAGGCTTATTTTGGGGGACCCTATTATCGGCCCACATTTGGCCCTTCACATGGGACCCATTTAATTGTTACAACTAATAGTTTTATTGAATGAACGGTTTTTCCGCTTCATAACTGATGAATTTAAGGCTTCAAAATTACCCAACTTTTTCCATTTTCAAAATCAGGTTTGTCTCTCTGCCCTATTTTTCGCAACACTGTCAGTAGAATGGTTAGTTATTTGTATACGTCTGAGAGCTTATTCGGTTAGATAAATCTCCAAACAATTACTGTATGCAGTTGTGTAGATGGACACATGCAATGGTTCAAATCACTATCAAAAATATTTTTTCGATACGCAAGTTCAAAGGTTTCAAGAAACTGATGATGGATTTCACAAAGGAAGCCACAGTTTAAAAGAAAAAAAGGTTTAGTAACACCTGTCAGTGGCAAAGACAGACGCCATCATATGAGAGCAAAGCTAGTCTACATGATTTTTAGGACATCAGGCAAACATTAGTGAATTAAACTAAGGTCATATTACTGATATCAATAGTTCCTTATATTTAATATATAAATAAATGGTAGAACAAGAGGGACAACAGTCCAGCTCTTCGTCGTTGGAAAGAAATAAAACTTTCGGTTAATCAAATATCAACCAACATTACGTGATGAAAAGCCAGGCTTCTGTGTACACACCCACCCATCCACACACACACACAGATATATATATATATATATATATATATATATATATATATATATATATATATATATATATATATATATATATACAACTAAGAGTAAGATGAAATTGAAAGAGAGAGAGTACGGTACTGACTGATTTCACTATTTATTCAGTTTCAAGAATACCTTTAGAAAATGTCTGTACTAACATACCTGGTCAAGATCATACCCTCCGTTCCATTGTTACATTTCTCAAATATACAATATATATATATATATATATATGTATGTATATGATATGTATATATGTGTGTATATATATATACTATATATATATATATATGTGTGTGTTTGTTACTAATTAAGTTAATTTGTAATATCTTGGATTTGTCTAGCCTTGCTTTACCTAAGACCCACGTAATCCTGTCAATTAAGGCTACTAAAAGTTACCTTTAAAAAAAGACAGATAAATAATATAATTAGATCAGGTCGCCAGTTGAGACTAGTTACTGAATATAGATTTATTCTGGATCACATGGATTAAATCAACAACATTACTCAAAACAACTAGTTTCAACAAAGTAAAATAAAAGTGTGAACTGATTCCTTACGGGACTGTGAATAACGCAATGGCTCAGGGCCTCTTGTGATGCTTCTATAGGGCAAATTACTGCAATGGCATGAATTGAGGCTCTTGGCACCAAGGATGCTAACTCTTCTCCAAACAAGAGGATGGCCAGGTCCAAGGCATACACAGTTCTGGAAGAGAAGTATCTAGATAACACTCTTGTACTACAGAAACTCTCACTGGTCATTAATTAATTGCTAGGGATGAATCTTAGATCAAGAATATTATTTTAACACCATGGAGGATAACTTATGCAATTCCACTAGGCAACAATAATTGTACTTAATGTATTTTACTTCATAAATGGGATGTGGTTTTACTAGGATTTTCTAGTCAGGGACTGCTTAAGAGAGGAAAAAACTGAAACACGAAAAATGAGAGTTGCAGTCGAAGGGAAAGAGAACTGGGTATAACTGTCGAAATCTGACCCACTGGAATAGCAGTCCTTTCCCCCACGTTCGCAAGGACAGAGACAAAAGGGCTTAAGTGGACTGCTCGGAAAACGTCTTGCTTCAACGGGCGCTACTCTGGGTCTGTTTTTGGAGCTTGGGGTAGCTTGGGTCACGACTGGTCTTGGCTCCTCCAAGAAGCCAACTTGGCTTGGACGTAGGTATCGTCTGGAAAATGACAAAGGCTCACCAGTACAAAAGGTCATAGAAAACTGAGCTTAAGGTACAGTCTATCTAAGGTTGGTCATAGCAAGACCTATCCCGTCTGATATCCCTCTAAGCTAAAATTCCTACCCCTTTGACGGTTGGGATCCGTTCAAAACAACTTCTGCTACTTCCTGCTCCCTTGCCTCTTGCGAGAGGCAGCTACACTTCCCAGCTCTAATGTTAGAAAAAATTTTATTCTATTTCGAACAAGGCAAAGAGGCCGAACAGATAATAATAATATAATAATAATAATAATAATAATAATAATAATAATAATAATAATATATATAACAATAAATGTGTGTATATATATATGTATATATATATACTGCATATATACATATATATATATTTTCTTTTTTCTTAGGAGAGTGTATGCCTATGCCTCTACCTAGCCATGCACTGTACCTTTCATTAAACACACTAAATATAAAGTCTAACTGGAAAAAATCCCTCTACATGGCTCACAATCGGTGAAATTGTTTAAAAGGAGATACAATAACCAGTCATTATCACTATCCAACTAAAGTTAATCATCAATACTGAGTACTTCAATGAATGTGTTTACTAAACTGCTGCAAATTCCGACCGTCCGTTCTGGAGTTGTTTTGCCAACAGACGGGTGGGAATATCACCTCTTTCCTTTTCAGCGTCTTCTTCTTCTTTTAACGTGCTTTTTTCCCATTTTTGTATGGGGTAAGCACGATGCCTTCTTTTGAAGGACTTTTTGATTTGGCTTTGGGGTAGACCTGTGGTCTCGATCGGCTGCCCTGCCTGACATCGCTTAGACCCCGGTAGCGTATGTTTCATGTATCATACCCGACCCAACGCCCTTTCTTCCCATGGGTAGTGTAATGTGGCATACTTAAGCGAAAGACTTTTCCAACTCTTGCTTTTAAATATTTGTATACGGCGAGACCTCCAGTCTAATCGATGATAATAGATACTACTTCTGCATGCAAACGCATAAAACATCAACTATTTTAGTTTTCTGTAAAAGAAAACCGTTGAGATGGTTATTTGTCTGTCCGTCTGCACTTTTACCGTCCGCGCTCAGATGTTAAAAACTACTGAGGCTAGAGGGCTGCAAATTGGTATGTTGATCATTCACCCTCCAATCATCAAACATACCAAATTGCAGGCATGTAGTCTCAGTAGTTTTTATTTTAGTTAAGGTTAAAGTTAGCCATAATCGTGCGTCTGGCACCGCTACAGATGCCAACAACACAAGCCACCACCGGGCGTGGCTGAGAGTGTCAAATAGCATTATACGCTGTATCAGAAAACTCATTTGTTTTATCTTGTGTTCCTATGTTTTTCATTCAATCACTTATTCACCTCTATCAATCCTTCAGTTTCTCACTGACTTTTCCCCATTCTCCATTTCCAGTCACGCTATGAATTCTTCCCTCATAAAATATCTCGCTATGACAACGACTGACATTCTCTACCTACCCACAGGTTTTCAAAACTTGTATTCACTACTTTACTAAACCACTTGTTTTGATCTGATAAAGCTTTCTCTTGGAACTGATTAATTTTAAATACGTTCACTGACTATTCAGTAACTGATTTCCATACGATAACATGCCACACCTTTGCACTAGTTTTAAAGTTCGACTTCACTCTGCTTACTCATTCTTTCCCTTATCTAACCAGATACGTTATAAGCCACTGTCATGAAGATATCACGTATGATGTTATATTCTGTAAGTGAAATCCTTTTAAGATATGGTACACGAGATATGCATTTTGCCCCCGATAAGCGCATTCCGGTCTCCACTAAACCAAACGTTCATGCCTTTGTATTCATGCTGCAAGCGCCCATATTCGTCTTATTCCTCGAAAAGGAACAGTCGATTCCCAATAGCACTTTGTTGAGAGAGAGAGAGAGAGAGAGAGAGAGAGAGAGAGAGAGAGAGAGAGAGAGAGAGAGAGCATCTACTGGTGGTAACCATTCCAAAAACAAACCTAAGCCATCGACACCTGAATTCACTGAACTGTATGAAAAGCGTGAATTAATTTAACAGAAAATGTTTTGTTAAATATGATAAAGAAATGACTGAACGGTAACTTAACCGATATGAAGCAGTGTTGAGGTCAAATCAAAACGAGGTCATCTGTGGAGCAATGTTACAAATGTCAATCCTAAATTAAAGCAAAACGGGAGAACAGAACTGTCAGTAACTGAGCAAGTCAATAAGCCAGCGTTTGGCTCTCATCGTACGTTATTTGTCAGTAAGGCGAGGCTCTGCTATGTACTGACAGTTGTCCTTTGAGCTCGTTAGCGTCAGTGAGCACGCTCGTGCGAATTCAAGGATTGATATATACTTACAGCTGCAGTTTACAACGTCCCTGATAATCTTACGGACGTATGGAGACCTGAAAAACTTGGATACGTTTCTTTGAATTGTTCGCAAGACTTTTAGTATAAGTCTCCAGTCATAATTGACGGCAATATTCAAGTTACTATAAAAATTTTTGGGTAAAATACCAATTATGCAGACATGTAAATACAGTGTACTGAAATCGAAGGGAAGAGATGATTTGGCACAAGAGAATCTTTAGCTCTCTCTCTAATAAAAATAATAATAATAATAATACACACCCACACATATATAAATGATTTACGAAGACATGGAACGTGATGAATGTATAAATAAAGACAAATGCCACGAAGAAAAGTGAAACAACGGAGTAGTTGCTAGGCCTTTCGACACACGGTCCTTTACTAGCAGACTCCTAGTAAAGGACCATGTGTCGAAAGGCCTAGCAATCACTTCGTTGCCTCACTTTTTCTTCGTGGCACTTGCTTTTATTTATATATATATATATATATATATATATATATATATATATATATATATATATATATATATATATATATATATATATATATACACGTGTGTGTGTAGGGGGTGAGGGGATAACTAAGTTCTCGACCTACCCTTTGCGTGTAAGAGGCCGCTCCGCTTACAAGCTATCACCAGTATTCTCCTGAATTTGCAACTGAATAATTACATTCTTGAGTCCTGAAAGAGACAAGTAGCTCAGAAAGATTTTAATGGTTTATTACTCAGCAGACTATGTCATTTAGAACACGTAACTGTACACAATCATAAGTTAACTGAGTCTTTTCTTAATAAACTACAAGAAGAAGATCCAGTACAGATTACTTGATTTGAAAACCAGCTGGCAATACATTTAACGCACATGAACCTATCAGAACACAATACATGTTCAAAATACGTATACATTTTCAAAGACTCAAGAACATACTATTGCTAAATATTGAAACTAACCATAACCATGCAAGTTATGGGTGAACAAAACCGTGGCAGAGAGACAGACAAACAGATGAATAGACCGAAAGAGACATGTCCCACATAAACCCCTCCCCATTCCCTCTGCAGGTGTTATAAAATCCACAAAACAGATTCGTCCAGTAAACTTTGCAGGCTGTTCCTGCAAACGAATAACCCCAGTAGATCCCATTATCCTCGGAATAGAAAAATGACTGAGCATAGGAATAAAGCGTAAATGACTGACGCGACACCAATCAGCGAGAGGCTGAATGTCTTCCGAGTATCGTCTCGAGACGGAAATCCGGAAGGTATTTATTGCTAGTGCCAGAGCCAGGGAATGCCATGGCCTACTTCTACAGATTGGGGGAAAACTGTGCACAGGAAGGATGCAGAGCGAAAAAAGACGAGTCAAAAATCAAATTCAGTGGTAAATCTGGGCAAATCGTTCGTCTCTAGAAGGTGAAGTCGAAGGTTTAAATGAATATGCTGTCTGCAGAATAAACAATTATAAATATTTTCTCGCTGTTGAATGTGGAGGGCAGATGAGAAGTAAAGCAACTAATCTAAGAATGAAAGGGAGTTAGTGAAAATTTTAGACTTAAAAGGCTGAAGAATAGAAAGACATCGGGTGTTCAAGTGATTACAAGTTAATGCTGCAGCACAGAAAAGAACAGTGACCGAGTTCCAGTCCAGTGTGTGTGTAAGGAAAAGGAATGGCCAAGACAGAGGAATAATGTCCCATTGCTTATGGGCAAAAGTTACAAGGTTGCCTTTAAGAATTAGGGAAATAATATTACTGTATTTAGTATACAGGGGAGGCGTAAGGTAAGACATGTAACATGAGGACTGATCACAAGAAGCGATGTGGAGTTTGACAGAGAAGACAAAATGTCAATGAAGTGTTTATGAAAAATTCCATGCAAAGCTTGAGATAGGAATATAAGCTGTATGTGGCCTACATGATCTCGACAACCAGATGATAACACTGGCGTGGAAGTGATCAAGAAGTTATCGAACATGTATGGAGCAGAAGGAAACTTTTTCGGTCTCTCAGCAACAATAAATAAGAAATCCCATACCTGAAAAGCATCATTAATTTTAACAAAAGTGAAACTTTGGGAAAAGGCAATACTCTCTCTATATATATATATATATATATATATATATATATATATATATATATATATATATATATATATATATATATATATATATATATATATATATATATATATATATATATATATATATATATATATATATATATATATATATATATATATATATATATATATATATATATATATATATATATGTGTGTGTGTGTGTGTGTGTGTGTGTGTGTTTACGCTGATGTGTACTGGTAAATATCACAGAGGATCTGGGAAAACATCTGTAGACTGACACATCCTTCCTCTTGCATACGAAGCGATGAACAAAAGGAAACCATTGTCAAGACTGCAATACTTCGTAACCTACGCAGGCTGTTGGGTCACCGGGGAGAGTGTGACCGAAACGTATCGTATCTTGACGTCACCGATTTCGTCACGTTTGGCAAGATGCCAGGGGTGACTAAGAAACCCGTGCCACTACTTGCATGAAATCTCAAAATCTGAAACACATAATATATACACATATATATTACAATCCACACAGAACCTTCAGTATATCCACTTACGAATGGATACTTGCATCATCTTAGGTCAAGAGAGGCGTAAGGTCAACCCTAAACTTGCTGAGAATCGTGTGGAGCTTTAATTCTGGAGCCACCCTTCAAGGAGATTGACGGTGTTATGTTGAAAAATGTACGTACGCATGTATACTTTTACACAGACCCATGGTGCTGCTCATATATATATATATATATATATATATATATATATATATATATATATATATATATATATATATATATATATATATATATAATATATATTCCAAATTTTGGTCGCCTGTCGACAAGGCTGAATCTCGCATTACAAAATCAGTATATCTGACTACTTCTCTATAGACTTCAGTCTTATAGGAGTAGCGTACAGAAACGAATTCTGGCAATAAGCAAGACAATGTCAGTCCAGTAAAGTTAACAACATCACAAGTAATTATATTCCCAGTGGACTGATGAGATCTCGAAAAATTGACATTTAGTATGACTGGTCGTGCTGTATTTGGTACTGCATTTTCATCTTTTTATTAATTCATATATTTTTTTTAAAGTGAGATCCCTTCTTTCTGTATTTCCCTTTACCTTGTCTTCCTTCTTCCTAATGAACACCATATTCTTTGGAAGCTTGAATTACAAGTCAATGGCCCCTGTGGGCTTGTTCCGTATGAGTAGGTGTCATCTCCATAATAATAATAATAATAATAATAATAATATTTAAAAGGTAACTGTGTGAACCATACCAACAAATACTAGTAAGAGTGTACAGTACTGTTGAATCACTGAAAAAATTTTACTGGCGGTCCGGGGAAGGAAGCGGGGGGTTAAGGCCTGGCAAACGGGAGAACAGGCTCCATAGCTGTTGGGGCAGAGTCAGCGGTATCTTCTGCAGCGGTCATTCTGGGTCTGTGACCGTTGACGCAGCCTTATTAACTGCATTGGAATAAAACACTTATGGCAAAGTACAAACGCTGGGACCTAGGAGGTCATATTCAACGCTGAAAACAATGCTGCAAAAATGGCAAAGAAAGGGTAGAAAGTAAGATACGAGAAAGAGAAGATGAATGGAGTCGTAGTAAAAGGAATGAAAGGTGTTGCAGCTAGGGGCCGAAGGGACGCTACGTAGAACCTTAAGATGGATAGAGTATATAATTTAAGCAGGAGGCCAAGCGCTGGGACCTATGAGATCATTCAGGGCTGAACGAAAAATTGCGAGTAAGAGATCTGAAAGGTTTAGCATGAGGAAAAGTTAAGTATACCTTAGTTTAACCAGACCACTGAGCTGATTAACAGCTCTCCTAGAGAGGGCTGGCCCGAAGGATTAGATTTATTTTACGTGGCTAAGAACCAATTGGTTACCTAGAAACGGGACCTACAGCTTATTGTGGAATCCGAACCACATTATGACGAGAAATGAATTTCTATCACCAGAAATAAATTCCTCTAATTCTTCACTGGCCGGTCGGAGACTCGAACGCTGGGCCAACAGCGTGCTAGCCGAGAGCTCTACCCACCCTTCCCATGATTTAGCAGGAGGAAAACCTAGCAGTTGCAATATGACGCAATTGTTTGAGGAGGGTGGAAAGGAAGATGGAATGAATATGAACAGTTACAATAAGCAAAGAACCTTAAGTAATGCCTACAGTGCACCTTTGAGAGTTGTCTTTGTGGTTTTAGTTTTCCTTATTTCTGTGCAACAGTCTATCTATAATTATCAGTAGTTTGACTTCCTTTCTTTATGCATTGAAATCAAAATTTCCGTTCAACGTTTCTGGCGTGGTATTCTATTTTCGACATATCGCCGGACATTACTCTTCTGTTGTATAGCTCGAGAGGTTTCCGTTGTACAGAATTAGTTTTACTTTCAGTTCAGGCAGGACAAAACCACACACCCGTGAAACGAGGGACATCAGTTAAATAAATAAATATCCTTTTTCCTGACCTTTTCTTATTTAATGCCTTCCTGGACAGTCAACGAGTACCAAATGAAAATTGGCATTTTCGAGGAATTATTCTTTCCTCTCTGCTTATTTTATTCATACTACTCCTTGGATTACTTCCACAGAATTGCGAGATTTATATTTCGCCTTTTTCGTGTTTTAGATTAAGTTGGCCTTACGTCAGCACGTCCTTGCCTTAGATAATAGCGGGTGGTTACTGGTAAGGATTTCAACGGTACCACGAGACCGACTGTGCAGTGTGCACCTTTGAGCCATTATCAGGACGGCTCGTTAGGTACAAGAACACCTCGAAAGTTTATATTCCATCCACGAATACCTTCACTGACGTTTCACAAGGTGGCACAACACCCAAACTTCTTTTCCACTTGACTTTCACAGTCCTGAGTCCTCCAATTTCTAAGTTCATAATGGTAACAGTCTTGCTAAAACCCATAGGATTCCTTGTAAATTCAGAATGATCTGAAAGGTTAAGGAATGTCCATTCGATAGATTAGGAAAATATCTTCGCTCGGGATAATAGGGGTGAATTATCATTATAAAAACTAGTCCATCTGATATAATTGTTTATTGTTTCTACTTTACATGAAGATAATTGATAAGCAAAGAGCACAATACAAATGACTATATATTTATAGTGAAATTCGTTAACTGAGTTACCTCCTCACTGATGTCCTTCGGTAACTCTATCCAAAGGAAATTATCAATGAGCATTCTACAAGAAAAGTGCACAATACCAAATTTGTATTACAGGTTTAAATCGACCTTATAATGAGTTGCTGCCATAGGTTATAAAATAGTATTCTAACAAGCTACATAAACTAAAGTATTAGACTACAGTCTCACATTCAGTATTCCAATATGCTAAAGAGTAAATAAAGCAAAGCGATAACAATTCCACTCAGCAAAGCCCTTAGGCTTCCTGAAAATGTATCATTTTCCTATCCCATTTCACTAAATCACCACTTCACACAAAGTAAAGCAGTAATTTCCTTGGCTAGGAAGATGAAGTTAACGATGAGCCTTTACTCCAAGACGCTGGAGAACTGACGCCAGTCTTTTCTTGTCCCGAAAAAGCTGATGGAAAAGAGACAGCCTTTCGTTGAGGGTGGCATTCTCTGCCTGAAGAGAAGACAGTTCCTGAAGAAGCTGTGATACTGTAGGTGTTTCTTCGTTAACATTTAATGATCCTGGAGAAGCACCGATTTGGGCAGGTGGTTGGGGCTGGATTTGCTGTCCTGAATTAAACCTCAGCTGCACAGGTGCAGCAATTACCACGGCTGGTGTGCCAATTACTAATTGTGGCTGACGTCCAATCACCACATGACGCGGCTTCTTCATTGTTGGGTGTTCTACATTTTCTCCAGATGCATTGCCTCGTTTTTCAGTTTTTTGAAGCTGGGGGCACTGGGAACCATTTCTTGAAGCTCCTGGGCCTTGCCTATTCTTGGCATCACTCCCGTTCATTTCCCGCTGTACAAGAGGACGAGCTAAGGCTGGAGGAAGCGTTGTGGGAACGGGAACAGATGCTGCTATTATGGATACCTTGCCGAGATCCAGACATGAAGAAGGCATGGTCATGACATGACCACTTCCAGGAACACGAACAAGTGATCTGACCGGGTCACCTATTTCATGAGGGGCCACCATACTTGATTTGTTTGTCAGAACTGATCCTTAACTTTTTCAATTCTCAACAAATTTCCAACTGGGAAGAGGTGGTGAAGTACAACTCGGGTCACGCCTGAAATAGGTTAAGAAAAGTTATCCATGATCAGAAATGACCAGTAACATGAACATTTAGCACGATCAAAACAGAAATTAGATGCCTTCACACAGACGCGCGTGTTCAGTCATATCTCGATACTTTTAATACATTTTCTTACATGTGATGTTATGAACATGTATCGTCACAAAGGTATTATCACTTTGAAAAGAAATTCACTATTCTCCACTTGCCTTCTACGTTTGTATTTATTTTTAATGGGGGGGGGGTTACTAACTGCAGTGCTTGCTCGTCAAGCTTATTAGTCCCAAGTGCCTTCAAATATATTCCACGTCAGTTCTGAAAAAGATAATAATAATAATAACTTTGCATGGAAACAAGTCAGCATATGCTTTGACATTCTGACAGATATTTTAAATTCAGCGTTCCTCAGTAGCAAGTTAACAAAACCACAGTTGTTAGAATCCTGTGATATATTACCCTTTATCTCCTGGAATGTCTATACCGGTCTTCCCTCCAACAGGGCTTTGAAACGACTGTAAGCTCTGTAACAAGACGAGAATAAGTAACCAGCCCGCAGCGCCGGCCAACGCCACAACGTGATGCAACAGAAAACGTTCGACTGCATCATGACCAAACACGCTCACAGATACGGACGTGCCTGTTCATTTTAATATCCGGCTAGTCACTTCTTTTCAACAGATACACATCTAGAAAAATCTCGAAAATGAAACTAACTAAAAACTATCATAGCAATCAACGTTTCACTTTTCGCCATTATTTTATTTTATTTTTTTTTTTGAATGTACATCTATAAAATTTACGATATACCGAGGGCAAAGTCCATGTTCCTTCCGGAAACACTATAGTATGGGTTACTTGCGCTCAAAGAAAACCATTTAAGAAAGGAAAACGATTTCACATAGAACGTAGTATAACAATAATATAACAAAAGCACCTACGTAATGCAGAAAGGTTAGAACGTGTTGTCAGACAATGAGTGAAAGCAGGCTCTCTGATGGTAATGGGGCGAGGCTTTAAAAATATTGTGATTAGAACACGAGAGAAAAATTAAATCCGCGAATTTATTCACAATTTAGGTGCACGCGCGTCAAAAGATATATAAAAAAAAGTGGGAGGTAATCGCCTTGACCTGTTATAATAACCCTCTGTATAAACAGCAGAGTTTACATTCAAAAGTTCTTTTGCAAACGGTAAATTAGTCATACATGAAGTGTGAACAAAATTAATTAATATTTAAATATTAGCGAAATCTCTCTTTCCGAGAAGGAATAACAGTGGCACGTCATGTAATTCATAATTTTGGACAGTGTTTTAACGCACAACCTACATCATTTTCAGTCTTATTAAGGTTCGCTGGTATTCTTTTAGTAATTATGGTTTTTTGGGGAGCTTTTTTCTTATATTTTATGATGCCAAAGTTTGTCACGACTGCATAACTGTAAAGTACACAGGTCCTTTAATGAGAAGAGGTGAGCAAGATCTACTGAGCTACAACTATATTTCTTACCTCCTCGCCATCTCCTTAGGGTATACGCAGATTTGGCAAACATGCAAGAAAAAAATGCCACGCCGTCTTAAGATTTTCAAATGCGATTTCTAGCAATATCTTTCTAACATTATTGCCCTCAAATTGTAATAAAAAGTTTCTCAAACAGTCTTACTTTAAAGAATCATAAGGAAGTCTTTAATTGCTGATTCGCATGAGGAAAGCACGTTCGGTATCACTGAACCACGAAACGTTTCACTTCAGGCCAATCGTAACTCGTGACTGTGGTGCTCTCTGTCAGTTAATGCTAACATGAATTCCTGTTAACTCAAGCATTGTATTCTCGTTTCTGGGAGACATTTATTTTATTGGGAGAGATGTAAAGCCTGAGTTCTATTTATTCTCGTTTCTGGGAGACATTTATTGGGAGAGATGTAAAGACCGAGTACTATAATTTGTCTGCTCTCTCTCTCTCTCTCTCTCTCTCTCTCTCTGGCATATGCACTGTATTACTACAAGTAGACGTTACGTAATTCGGCCAACTCACAATCTAGAAATATAACAAATTAACGTAAATCGATACAAAGTTTCACGAACATAAGAAACTTCAAGAATTCATCTACTCTCCAAACTGTTTTGGTCACCCCATGGGATTCGGTATTAATTGTACAAATCACGATTTCCTGAAATCAATAAGATAAAACACAAAAGGAATTACAACGAGTAAAATTGAAGATAGAAGCATTTAATCTTTATACCTGTTTTTACTTATCATCGGATTCTGCACCATACATGCGATCAAGATAAAATAACACTTGTGTTTTCACACAATGAATTAACCCTGAATACGCCGGTACTTTCAGATTTTAAATGCGTGTGATATGTGAAGAGAAAATGAGGAATATGTCTCATTATGCTGCATCTCTACTTGACTCAGTTTGACAGTAGTGCCGAGAGACGATGACTGCAAGACACCGTTGGTCCTCTCCAAGGTCCTCTCAGCGTCTCTCGGCAAACTGAGTCAAGCACGATCTACGATGGAACATAAGATATTTTCTTTATTTTCTCCTCACATATCACACGCATCTAAAATCTGAGAGCACCAGCGTATTCAGGGTGAATTTACTGTATGAAAACACAAGTCTTATTTCATCTTGATCGCATGAATGATGCAAAATCCAATGATAAGTAAAAACAGGTATAAAGATTAAATGCTTCTCTCTTCAATTTTACTTGCCGTAATTCCTTTGTGTTTTATCTTATTGATTTCAGGGAATCATGATTTAGTTGTACAATTAATAACGAATCCTATGGGATGACCAAAACTTTCCCATCTTGTGCAAAATGTGAGATAAATGAATAAATATAAACATGTTGCTAGTTTTCTAAGCTACAGACGAAACTATGCGACACTGAGCGAGCGCCCACCTCCCGGTACCAGCCAATCAGAGTCCGCCAAACACATGTCTTGTAGGCACAGGGGTCACCGAAGAATCTCCCTTAAGCGAACCAGCTATAAGCGTTTGTTACTTATCTGGAAAGTTACTTTTCTCGCAACTAACTTTACTTAGACCGTGCCAAAAGTCGAAAGTTGTATAAAGATCAGTAAGCTGAATCGAGACTGGCTTGCAAGTTTATTGAACAGCCTCCCGACACGACTAAGGCTAGTGTATGCACGACACACACACTGTACTCCTGAAGAGATTAACCTTTAAGAAAAAAAAAGTTATCATCATACACTAGTATAGTTTCAGTTTTAATTCACGTTTTTTATAGTTAAACTCCAAGAAAACGAGTTTTGAGGGGAACCACACAAAATCATATAAGACCTCTTCCGAGTATCCAAAAATCAGAAAGACGCTCAAATCTAACAGAAAAAATAAATAAAAATAACGGGGGGGGAGGCACTTCGAGGAACTCCTCTTCCTTGGCACTGTCTTTCAGATGTCGAGTATTCACTATTCTAACCTTAAAGAGCGGACATGCCGAATATGCCTGAAAAAATTATGACAGCTTAACTCAATCCCGAGATGTACACTGAAGAATTCAATGCCTAAATGCATTCCTCAGACTTTTTGAGCTTAAAGAACACTGTCTTGTGACACTCCCTGGATGCAAATGTCTAGCATACTCGTAGAGAACAGATGACTCAATAAGAATTAGCATGTCTGTGGTAGAGCATGCTCTCAAAAACCACACTGTGTTGATAGAATACCTTTCTTTCTAATATCCTTGCAAGTCTTGCACTGACTATCTTTTTAAGAATCTTCATAAAGGAAATGGATGGTAGATGGTGACTTGCAGCTCAAATCTTGTCCTTTCCTGGCTTTTTGGGTAACCATGGTCATCACAAATTTTATTCATATTCATAATAAATAGTTTAGCACTCAGAACTAGAGGCTGACAATGCATGTTGATATGGAAAAGCAAAACTCTATCTGTAAAATGGATATTGTAGACCTTCTGCCTATTTGGAGCAGAGTGGCTTTGGCTTCTTCTCTGTAGTGATACTGGTAACCTTGAGAGCCTTCTCTTATTTATGATACAGTAGTTTCTAAAAGGCTCAGCCAATGTGTTATTCACTTCCAAAACGCTTCCACTGACCAATGATTCTTAAAGCACGAGGATTTGGTGTAAATTTGCACAGAATTTTATCAGCTTTTCTTTGAATGGCAAAGGGGGGCATTCTTTTATTCACTGAGAAATGCTGAGAAAACAGATAACAAGCTCCTTTTATTGTGTCAGAAATGTTATTTGTATCTCTTGTAATTACATTTTTTGCTGTGAAGTTTCTACAGCAGCTCGTTAATCCAGCACCCATAGCTCAGTGTAATACATGAAGTTCTGACGACCTCTAAGGAATTGGTCAGGGGCAAAACAAAGTTGTGGCCTTTGGAATGAAGTACATTCCAACAGTGTGAAGACTTCCATTAAATCAATTGCATAATCTATGCTTTGGAACACTTTTGCACCACCTTCTTAACTTAGTTCCTTATTTTTTGGCAAGTTAGCACTTTCCTAGTGAGATGACTTGTCCTAAGGTGGAGTAATATTACCTTCACCTATAATGGGTTCACGATCACTTGTATGCCTGTCATCCATAAAATGCTCTCCACTGAAAATCAATAAGGCAATTTGCACTACTGAAAAGGTCAATATATGACTAGGTACCTGTCTGTATATGGAAGTGATTAAGTTCACCTATAGCAAGAGCTGGAAGAGCTTCATTTTCTATTGGTAATTAACTTACAACATTTGCATTTGCTCTGAGCATCACCTGATAATGGGTGCCTTCAGTTTAGGTCAAAGTGGATATGGCAATTAAGGAAATGATTAATCAACTCAAAACACCTCTTCATAGATAAGTCATTAGGGGTTAATTAAAAGGAACAACCTACATTTTCTTCTATGGCCAATCTGCAATGCTACTAAACTCTGCTACTAAAATCCGCACTTGAAGGGGAGTACAGTATGTAGGACTAACATTATCTGGGAATGTCACAGTGAACATGCACTAGACTTCCACCATGGCACCTGCCTATGGATATACAATATATGTATATATAATTATTCTGTAACTAGCTCACTCCCTAAGCCATAGGATATTCATATAAAGCATGATTTCATGATTTCCGATAACATACGGTTAGAGCCATACATTCGTGAATAAGCAGCTCTAGCTCTACAAATTTAGTCCTTAGGTCCTGACAGTTTTATTGTGAAACATATGAGAAAACATAAGAAACTCAAAAAATAAATGTGTATTTTGTATTCCTATTCATACAAACCAAAGCCTTTTACATAGAGTATTCCTAAGCATAAGCTAGAATAAGTCACTGAAACTTAGTAATGAGGTATTTAACTACTGGTTACGAGGGGGACATACCTCACCCCCTGCCATCACCAATCGCTTTTCCTTCAGCTTAGGCCACACATCTGGGTGGCAGAGGTGAGTAATAAACTAAAAGGCTCTGGCTTGTATACCTGGAAAATCTTATATTTAAAACTTTTGTTATTTGTTCCTATGGGAATACAAACCATGGCCTTTTATGTAGAATCACTTTTTAGGTAGGAGGTCGTCTATGCCAGCTGACTGGACGCTGAAAACCTACCTGGAAATGTCACAATCCCAGTCATGAAAGTGACCAAAGGGAAATGATGTCTCCTATAACCTCCTACTCCATCTGGCAAAGCTCTGCCAGAACGAAAGGGTCCCGAGCCTGTACAAGAAAATTATCCAATAACCACATGCTATACTGGTTAAAGACTGACGGTTTCAGAAGGAAAACAATAGTAACATCTTATCTGCTGAAGCTGTAAGATTGGCTGCTCAATTAAGCAGCCACCTATGCAGAGGGTGGAAGAAGGAAGATTCAAAAGATGCCAGTCACCCTACTTTTCAACTAGCCTTACGAACTCTGAGGCAAAATTGCTTTTCAGTCCAAAAGTCTGGGTGCTTAAACAACATGCTGAGCAGTCATCACAGGTCCCAGAGAAAAGGAGTCTGGAAACCTATGGATGAAGTCCCTTAGATAGGGTGAGAAAAGTGGTCTGCAGCTTCAGGCAGATTGTCCTTATCAACTGTGTTACTGACAAGTTACTCAGAAATGCCAGGATTCGTTCCTTGACTCTTTGCGAGTTTTCACCCAAACCATATGACTGACAACTTGGAAGTTTATAAGCTTGTCTAATACACCACAAAGTAAGAAAGAAAAGCATTCCTAAACAACTACTACTTGCTTCTACTGGTGCTTGCAAGATTGGGTCCTATTTTGGTAGCAGATATGGCTTGTCTGGACCACCCAGAAGTCCCAGAAAGGGGAAAAAAAGCTCTAGCATCTCTTGTCAGACTGCGACAGAGAATGGAGCGATGGTGTAGGAGCCAGAATGTCCCAAGGTTGATGGGAGGCATCCTCCATAGCTGACCAGTGAGCTCCCTGTTAATTGTGTGGCAAACAGTTTGATCAATAGTGCTTCTGAGATCAAAAGAGGCTTCCCCATGCTCAGCCAATTAAATACTGCACTATTAGTCTACTAAATACCTCTGGTAGCCAAGCTGGTCTACCTAAACTCCATTAAGGAATTATCTGGCTTCACAAGCTGACAAAGGTGAAAGAAAACTGTCCTTTCTCCCCTACTTGTTGATGGAAGTCCTATAGACGTGTTGTCACTAAACATTCATGCAATTCTTGCAGTGCTACCAGCACCATTTGCTTTCCCAAATTACTGATGTGCAGATGAGGATCATCCTCAGTCCACAACTTGAGCCAAATGAGTCACTCAGGTGTACACCCCTATCACCCTCTGCTATGGCTGTGAGCAGACACATCTCAGTAGGTGGAGAGCCCTGGAAAACTAATGATAGGGGGCTCCTTTTATCCAGCAACAATGAGAGATCTTTTAAGATCTCCCCTGGTCATGGAGTGAGCTGGGAAGAAAGATCACTTGGAGCTGATAAGAGGTGCTTCAGCTGTTACCAAAGCAAGCTCAAAGGGAGCCATCAATGCGGGATGAACTTTCTCAAATATGACAGGTTGTCAAGGCACAACAAAACCAAGCTGGTTGGCAGGGAAAACTAACTAGGTGCTCTGTCTGCTGTTTGAGGATGAGACCCAACTTCTATGAGTTTATTGCAATCCCCAGGCTATGACATAATGTGAGCAGGTGATCTCTGTCCTGAAGTAACTGTGCCTCTGAGGATGTGCGTATTCTATTCTCGTCAAATGGGTCAAAGGTGAACACAAAAGTGGACACTGACCTACACTCAAAGAGCCACTCATCAGAAAGCTTTGAACTGGTAGATGGTACCACTACAGACAAAGAAATGGTATTTCCTGGGTCCTACATTTGCTCGGGTGCCCACTGACAGAACAGTGGCACTCAATCACTACAGCAGTAACAGTTGGCACACACAGGCAATGGAAGACCCATACCCAGAAAGACGCTCAGTCATAATCAACTGGTTTGGTAACCCCTGAACTAGTGGGAACACAGTGATGGATGCATGTGCTGTCATGCCAATGAAACCAAGGGGCTGGTAACACACAAGGCAGGAAGTGCCATGATTGCAAGCAAGCAGGTTGTCCTGGTAGCAGTAAGTATCAGGTTGAAACCTACAGTGTGCCAACCCCCCTTAACAAACTGAATAAGGTACCAATTCTTGTCTGATAGAAAGCAGGCCAGACCTCGCTACCAAGCACACTCAAGAAATTCTGAGAAAACTTCTGGTGGCCAGGTCATCCTCTGAGAATCTGGTAAAGTCTATCATTCGAAGTCCTCCGGGACTTAGTGAGTTTTCTTTGGACTTCTAAAACGAAAGATGAAGGAAAACATGAGGAGAAGAGGATGTACTCAACACTGAGGTGGAGGGCACAATTTTCTCCTTGGCAGAGAGAGAGAGAGAGAGAGAGAGAGAGAGAGAGAGAGAGAGAGAGAGAGAGAGAGAGTATACAGTAACCATGAGCTGTTTACATATGAAATTCGGACTTCAAAATATTTTCATGGTGATTAGGTATGAAACATCGAAACATCGACAGTGATAAAATATTCTCTTGTGTACTCTTATATGTGTGATAATCATAGAGTCAACTACTAAACTTGTAATGAAGTACACTTCAGTAAATCAGAGAAAGAAAAAATATGGCAAGACATACCTAAAGTATAAATAGTTACAGATGTCGGGACAATGGTTTTTTATATATATATTTACAATAATAATGGATCAGTATAGTTTATTCTGTAAGTGAAATAAAATTTTATTGAAAATTTGCGGCTTTTTCATTAAAAAAGATATGCATACTTGGTAAGCTGTTTTGTGATTTTGTTTAATTTAGCATTTCAAATATTTTTTGCTGTTTACATTAATATTAATATTTGAGAATTCGTAAATAATTTTTCACCATAAAAAAATATATTTAGTCATGAAAATAAAAATTTTAGGCTAGAAAATGCTTACTTCACAACAAAATAAAAACAAATTCCACAAAATCCCGCGATATAGCGAAAAATCTGTGATACAAATTTAGATATATTAAATTAAAAAATCCGCGATGAGCGAACCACGATATGGCGAGGGACGACTCTGTGTATATATAGAGTAAACATCCTGTATTCGCGGGGAATGCGTACCACACAGCTCCCCCGCAAATAGCTTAGAACTGCCTATTTTGATAGTTCAAACACAAAAATAAATTCTAAAAATGCTTATACAGGTATTATCCTACTTATGATGGGGTAATGTTCCAAAAAACCCTTCGTTTCTTGGAACAAGCTTATCTCGATTATAGCCTAGCCTACACTAAGGTATTCAGTACCATACACGATATAGTAATTATTAATATCAGCTAATTCTGGAGGTTCCCGAGAGTGACTTATGATAATTCACTACAAAGAGAAATTGTACAACACACAAGAATTAGCTTAGCCTACACAATGGTATATCGTATAGGCTACATGTAAGGTAGCCTAGCCTACATTATACTGTACTCTATATTCACATAATGTCGTATTATACAAACATCAACATAACGAATATGCATCTTTTTCCATGGATCTTTTAAAATGTTAAGCTTTAATTCACTGTATCCAATAATACTATATATATTATATTGCTTTTGTATTATAAACTGCGATCATAGAGATCAATGTTTTGGTTTGGAAATCGATTACGTGGTAAGTTTACTTCACCATGCTTAACTCAGTTCAGTGCGCTTTCTTGCTTCTAGTTAGCGTAAATGAATCTTTAAAACACTTTATCTATATGACGCAAGGTTATTTTTCGTTATACGAAGTGTTTTTAAGTCGAAATATAACTTAAAATATGGCGCGTTGTGAAATTAATTTAGCTATTTTCTTTTTTTTTTTTTTTTTTGTTAATGGATGAGGTTGGCCGTTTGGGGGCATGTTTGTTTGTGTAAAAAAAATCAAGATTCCGTTCGCTATTTCCACTTGATTTCATAACACCAGCTTTACATATTTATCGTTTATCGGCGTAAAAATAGCAGTAATGTGTTCTTTCATGCCCAGTAGTTTTGATTAAAATACTTCCTCTCCAATTTTAATTACGGTCGAGTTTCATCCATGTTGCCGATGCACGATAATTTATAGTCATTAGCAGCTTAACCATTGTTTTACCAGCTTCAGCTACACCTTGCAGCTTAAATTTAGCAGTATATATATCTATATATACAAATATATCTATGTATATGTTACAATCAACATGCATAATCAGTCATTACCACTGCACGCATGCTTAGGGGACATTTGATCCCTCAGGAGCTAGTACTAAACACGCGAAACAGTGAGTCACCTACGCTGTTTCCATCGGGTTTAGTACTAGTCCCTGGGGGTCAAATGTATTTCGCTATGTTTAGTACTAGCTCCTGGGGATCAAATGTCCCTAAGTGCATTACGTGATGACTGAAATTTCAGTCATTACGCCGTGTTGACTGTAACATATCTCTCTCTCTCTCTCTCTCTATATATACAGTATATATATATAGTATATATATATATATATATATATATATATATATATATATATATATATATATATATATATATATCTCTCTCTCTCTCTCTCTTCTCTCTATACATATATATACATATACATATATACATATATACATACTGTATATATATATATATATATATATATATATATATATATATATATATATATATATATATATATATATATATATATATATATATATATATATATATATAGAGAGAGAGAGAGAGAGAGAGAGAGAGAGAGAGAGAGAAAGAGAGAGAGAGAGAGAGAGAGATACATACATACATACATATATATATATATATATATATATATATATATATATATATATATATATATATATATATATATATATATATATATATATATATATCTCTCTCTCTCTCTCTCTCTCTCTCTCTCTCTCTCTCTCTCTCTCTCTCTCTCTCTCTATATATATATATATATATATATATATATATATATATATATATATATATATATATATATATATATATATGTATCGAGAGAATCCTATTTCCATTTTGGGTCAAAATACAAAGGACCATAAACGATAAATCTCCCAGCCTGTCACAACAAGTCGCAACCATATCTTCAAGAACACACCAGCACTAACGAGGCGCTTAAGAGAAATTGCATCTGGCCGTGCCTTCAAAATCCACGAAGGTCCTGCGAAGGTTAGTAGAGTGTGGAAAACACTTACCCCCCTTGACTTCGAAGGAGAGCCCAAGGAAATAAGCCACGCCCACAGGTCAAGCCTAGATGTTTTGGCCAATCAAATGCCATCAGTGCCAGAGACCCAGAGACGTCCTACAAGGAGCAAATAGCCAATAATCAACAGGAATTCCTTATAACACACCTCCAAAAGTTGGAATGAAGCAAGTGGAGGAGGTGCCTCAGGAAAGCAGTGTGCCTGCCCAGAATATGACGTCATGGTTGACACAAGGGAAAATGGGAGATATAAGGACAGGCAGACAGAAAGGAGACAGAGAAAAGAGACAGAGAGAAAAGTCAGAGAGAGTCGAAATGGGAATCAGTGTAGAAAAGAGCAGAGTCTAAGCAGAGTGGGAAGAGAGAGAGAGAGAGAACTATTCCAAAGTGAGGGGAAGCAGAAAAGACAGAAAGAGAAGAAGTGTGTTAGTGAAGAAAGACTCTCTCAAACAATAGTCCCCGTAATCTAATTCGTTTAGTCTCTCGAAACCATTATTTTAAAGTCTCGAAACATTATTTTTAAAGTCTCGAAACCATTATCTTAAAAGTCTCGAACCATTAAGAAACAGTTAAGAAACTATAGGTGGAACTGTAAGACAAGAAGTGCAAATAAAGAAGAAACGGGAACAATTAATCATTTACCCTTTAACCTTGGTAATTTATAATTTATTAACTGTTTTAAAGAACCACTTGTTCCTGCTACAAATAACTTCCACGCCGCCTGGCCGGGCATGCTACTCTAGAGTTGGGCCCTTTGAAGGAAAGAAACAGGGACCAACAACAGCTGGTGGCAGCTAGGTGGGATAACAAGAGCTAAGTGAGATAACAAAAGCTGCAGCCGATGGCGATCGGTGAGATTACAACAGCTAAGTGAGATAACCGCGGGTGTACAGGTAGTGATCACGAACAGTTGGCGAAACAGTGGCGAGATAAAACAATTGAAAAATAGAATAAAACAAGTGATCAAAATAAAACACCAAAGACAAACATAACATACGCCACTCTGCAAAGAAGAAATAAAATACGCCCCACAACACACACAACACTACAACAAAGAAGTGATTACACCAGAGAGAGAGAGGCCCTTTCCGTCGCCGCCACGATGATTCCCGTGACCGAGTGAGAGCCAGATCCCGCCAAGGCGCAGTGACGGAAGAAGGCAGAAGAAGAAGACGAACGAACAACCCAACCCTTGGACAGTTTCACGAATAACAAAATCAAGCTGCCGAGAGAATACGCAGAAGGACGAGAGAAAAATGACACACAGTAAGAATGTCCTTAGGGTCACACACACAATATCGCAGAAAATTTTTTTTCTTTGAGTTAGAAGCACACAAAAATTAAGTCGACTAAGAACACTTGTATTGATATTCATTTAAAACTCAAAACTCATACGTAAACAATGATTTTAAGTAAACAAAGAGTTTTTTTCTTTTTCCCTTTCTTTAACTAAGCACACATCGATCTTTTTACAAAATTTTATCCATTTGGTATTACTTAAACTTATTTAACGTTTGGCATGACTAACCATAATTTCTGTATTTTATCGAAATATTCTACGGTTATTTTAAGCATTTAATTTTTTATTTAACATTCATTAGCTGAAATTTATATATTTTTCGATCGAGAAATCTCAACTTGCTTTTTTGTTCGCTTAAAGGTGTTCAGAATCTTAAGTTTTTAAAGATTATTTTTTCTTTATTTTTTTTTAAAGCGAGTGATAATTTATTTATTTGTTTTACCAGCACTGTCAAGGATAATTGGAAGTTAAGGGATTTTTTTTTTTTTTTTTGTTGAACACCGGCAATCGGTAATTTAGAATTTCAAGGAAATTTTAGTGATTGATTAACTTTACTTTAGGTATGATAGAAGTGTTTATGATCTTTTGTGATTTTAAGAACTGGTTGACTTTATTTGCTTTATTACTGCCATTATACTCAGTGGTTAAGAAAGTGTTTGTCATTAGAATAAATGCTCAGGAGGAGATCAGCACAAACTAATAGTGTAAGAACTCCTGTTTACACAAGAAGTCAAACCAACAATTTAACAATGGATAGGAACACAGTCAACTAGCCCAGTTCCTGCAGCCGTAGGTACAATATAAAAGACATGCAATTTAACTATATAGCCAAATTGTGGAAGGAGCATATCAGGGTGCCTGGCAACTTAGAAAACTGATAGAGTAGGTAGGCATACATCTTAATAACATAATAGGCACAGATAGCGAAAAACTTAGTGAAGCGAAGAGTTATCTTGGATCTGGATGCAGGGGAGATTCTAGACGATATGTCCATTCTGGAGACATATCAAAGACTGCAGAATTGGGAAGAAATGAAACAGTCTCAGGAAGTATATTCCACAGTAAAGAAACAGATCCCGTTATCAAGCTCCTTGCAAGGATAGCTCACTACAGGGGCGCAGATAAAAGAAGCTACCAAGGGATGAATTCTGTTATATAACAATATGAATGAATGGGGGTCATTTAGTTACATCCACTAAATGGGCAGAGACAGATAAAATGTTAGTAGCTGATGTCAAACCATAGGTTAGCATTCATGATTGGAAGTTTACAAATGAAGCTATTGAAGGATGACCTGAAAATGGGAGAGACTTCAGATGACATAGCTGATATCGAAGAGGAAGTAAAGAATCTTAAGCAGAAATCACAAAGAGAACCCAGTATACAGACCTTTAGTCACCATAGGACAAGAAGAAGGAGGACAAAATAGTTCTAGGAATCCAGATAGAACTGTAATTGTGACGTTAGGTACGCTAACCTAAGCGGGAGATTTTCTTCTGGGACAGTCGCAAGTTGCAACTGTCGGAAGAAGGGACATTATCCAGTGACTGCAAGTGGACAGCTTACTGCCCTTTTCCATAAGAGAGCTGGGCATAAAGGCTCGAGATTGAAGAAATAGACCTGCTTCAGCACCTAGACATAGATCTCAATAAGAGGCAAAAGGTAGAGACCATAGTCAGTCTCCACAAGCTAGAAGGAATAGTTCAAACCCAAACAGGGCATCAAGATACTAACCAAACTGGAGAGTATATCAGATGACACAATGGTAAATTTTTCACCTAGTGGTGCAACAGTCTGCCTTTCATACAGAGGAAGGGACTGGATTGCAAAACCTAAGCCAAACTAGACAGGTTAGCAAAGTTAGTATAGGAATGAACATAATTATAGACCAGTATTTCCCACACATGTTGGTTTAGAGAAACCCATTGCCACATTCTTTGATACAGGAGTCATAAGAATATAATGTCAGGAAAAGGTGTATCAGATGTATTTTTCTCACTTGTTTGAACCCATGGTAGATTGTAGAATCACAGACATTCAGGGTAATAATATAAAACTAGTAGGACAAATAGATTTTCCTTTTAAGCTAGGAAGAATTTCACTAAAGGAGAAGGTTCTAGTAGTAAGAGATATAATGTTAGGTTTGTAATACTTGCTAATTGGTTATCCAACTACGGCTAGAAGGATCAGCATTAATGCACCTAGAGAGCAATTATTAGTGATTAGAAGGGGGTCATGAAATTTCTATAACATCTCTATGTAAACAACCTGGAAGAATCCCAAGACTCAGAGAGCACTCTTCATTGAGAAGTATTCTAAAGAAAGACAATGACAGAGGAATGAGGACAGCAGGTTGTACAAGCTCTCTCAGTCAGATAAATACTCACTTAGAAAACCAACCAAGAAATTACTTGAAATAGACAGGGAGTTAAGACTTAAACCTGAGAGAGTGCATGGATAGAATGTACAGTAAATCCACTTTGAAGGAAGTGAAATTACACCCTACTGAAGAAGTTGCAAGTAAAGGGGGTACATTACTCTCTAGTTCACATGAAGTCAGGCAAATAGCTTTGCAGGTTATGAACAGAGAGAAAGGTTAGGCTAACACAGGAACAATTAGGTTTAGCAGAGGTATACAGCATTCCCCATTCAAAGTTGTAGAGAAGGAAACGGTAGCACCAATCAATAAAGGTGAAAATTTAGCCCAGGACATAAAACTGAGAAGAGCTAAGATAGGGGTCTCACTGAGATATTAAAGAAGATTGGTGCTAGAGAGAAACTCATAGATTTGCTAAGTGAATACTCAAGACATAGTCACAGGAGTGGCGATACACTAGGTAACATAGGTGAAATAACACATAGAATAGACATTCCACAAAACACAAAGCCAATCTACATACCAGCCTATAGAGTAGCCCATTCCCAGAAGATCATTGAAAGAGAAGTACAAAACGGATATAAGGAATAATAGAACCATCAAAATCTCCATATCTTTCTCACTTTGCTAGTTCCAAAAGGATAAACTACAGAGTAGTGGTAGATTTCAGAAGGTTAAACAAGATAACTGAAAAATGATCCTATCCAATGCTGCCTGCGAGAGATCTTTATCACAAGATCGGATCCAAGAAATACTTTACCACAATAGATTGTTGCAAGGATTTACAAATTCTTGACGAGGAAAGTAAACCATTAACTGCCTTGTAAAAGCAAGCAACGGTAGATAATAATATGTGAGAATGCTTCGTCTGAAGTCGCCCAGCAACCTTTGTGAGGTTAATGGATAAGATTTTAGCTGATTTATTAGGCAAGGATGTACACTGCTATATAGACGATTTGGTAATAGCAACAGATACAATTGAAGAACACATAAAACTGGTGAGAGAAGTACTAAAGAGACTGAGGAAGGCGAATCTTAAATTGAAGTTAAAGAAGTGCAATTTCATCAGAAGGAAAATAGACTACCTGGGACACACACTAAGTGAAAAGGGTGTGGAAGTAAACGACTTAAAGATTAAGTCAATCAAAGAGCATCCTAAGCACCCCAAATGTGTTAGCTGATGTGGAAGTCATTTGGGATTAGCAGATTTTTACTGCGTTGGGCACAAAGAATTTTGCAGCAATATTCACCCGCTTGATGGAGTTATTAAGGAAACACTTGTCATTCGTATGGAAAACAAGGCAACAAGAAACATTTGATGAACTAAAGGAAAGGTTAACTCACTCCTGCACTTAATTTCAGATTTCAGTAAAGAATTCTTTTTAGCTGGATGCAAGTCGCACTGGTATAGGAGCATGCTTAATGCAAAGACATGATAACAAATATAATGCTATAGCATATTATAGTAGAAAGCTAAAGCCCACAGAAGTAAAACTACTCAGTAACAGACCTAGAGTCTTTAGAATACACAGATGCTTTTAAAACACTTCAGGTACATCACACTGGGCACAAGATAAATTGTATTCACTGGATCATTCGCCACAGTAGAAATGCTTTAAGAACTGAATTTTTCCCGGAAGTAGAGCTCGTTGGTTTATGTACAGCCCAAGACCATGACACAGAGTTGAAATATGTTCCAGGAAGGCCAATAAAGTGGCAGACGCCTTATCAAAAGCATAGTAACCAAAGGGATAGTATAAACATGACAGGCCACGAAGCAGAACAGGCTGAATTCATACAATGTATTTACCCATGCATTACACAGAAGAACTTTCCAGACAAAATTTCATAAGTGAACAAAAAAGTGATGAAGATTTAAAGGAGATCTTCGATTTTGTAGAAAATAAAAGAGAATTTAGTCAAAAGGAACGAGCAGAACTAAGTAACAGAATTTGTTGCCCCATAGACGCAGTAAACGTCATAGACGACGTACTAGTTTGGATGTGTCACGAGTAAAATCTGTTTGATCAATTACTAGAGTACTCCATAAAAGAATAGTACCAAAGAGCCTACAAATAAAAAGTCATTGAGTTAATGGCGACGATGACGAGAGCTCACCCAGGAAGGGATGAGACAGTTAGACTAGTTAAAAGATCGTTTCATTGAAAGGAATTCTATATGATGTTAGTAATTACGTGAAGAGCTGCAATACGGTAACAGTTACAAGGAAGAACAGATAAGGAAGTACCCTAGGGAAATATCCTCATTCCGCAGACTCCATTTGAAAGAGTAGCCATAATCTAATAAACTTGTGCCAGCTGCGTCAAACAAACTTGTGCCAGTTGGTCAAACAAACTTGTGCCAGTTGTGTCAAACAAACTTGTGCCAGTTGTGTCGAACAACCTTGTGCCAGTTGCGTCAAACAAACTTGTGCCAGTTGTGTCAAACAAACTTGTGCCAGTTGTGTCGAACAAACTTGTGGTAGTTACGTTAAACAAACTTGTTCTAGTTGCGTCGAACAAACTTGCGCCAGTTGCGTCGAATAAACGTGTGCCAGTTGCGTCGAACAAACTTGCGTCAGTTCCGTCGAACAAACTTGTGCCAGTTGCTTAGAACAAACTTGTGCCAGTTGTGTCAAACAAACTTGTGCCAGTTGCGTAGAACAAACTTGTGCCAGTTGCGTCAAACAAACTTGTGCCAGTTGCGTAGAACAAACTTGTGCCAGTTGGTCAAACAAACTTGTGCCAGTTGTGTAGAACAAACTTGTGCCAGTTGCATAGAACAAACTTGTGCCAGTTGCGTGAGAACAAACTTGTGCCAGTCAAACAAACTTGTGCCAGTTGCGTCAAACAAACTTGTGCCAGTTGCGTCAAAACAAACTTGTGCCAGTTGCGTCAAACAAACTTGTGCCAGTTGCGTAGAACAAACTTGTGCCAGTTGTGTCAAACAAACTTGTGCTAGTTGGCAGAACAAACTTGTGCCAGTTGCGTCAAACAAACTTGTGCCAGTTGTCGCATCAAACAAACTTGTGCCAGTTGTGTCAGAACAAACTTGTGCCAGTTGCGCCAAACAAACTTGTGCCAGTTGCGTCAAACAAACTTGTGCCAGTTTATAGTCAAACAAACTTGTGCCAGTTGAGTAGAACAAACTTGTGCCAGTTTGTCAAACAAACTTGTGCCAGTTGCGTGAACAAACTTGTGCCAGTTGTGTCAAACAAACTTGTGCCAGTTGCGTAGAACAAACTTGTGCCAGTTGTGTCGAACAAACTTGTGCCAGTTGCGTCAAACAAACTTGTGCCAGTTGCGTCGAACAAACTTGTGCCAGTTGTGTCAAACAAACTTGTGCCAGTTGCGTCAAACAAACTTGTGCCAGTTGCATAGAAAAAACTTGTGCCAGTTGCGTCAAACAAACTTGTGCCAGTTGCGTAGAACAAACTTGTGCCAGTTGCGTCAAACAAACTTGTGCCAGTTGCGTCAAACAAACTTGTGCCAGTTGTGTACAACAAACTTGTGCCAGTTGCGTAGAACAAACTTGTGCCAGTTGCGTAGAACAAACTTGTGCCAGTTGCGTCAAACAAACTTGTGCCAGTTGCATAGAACAAACTTGTGCCAGTTGCGTAGAACAAACTTGTGCCAGTTGTGTCAAACAAACTTGTGCCAGTTGCGTCAAACAAACTTGTGCCAGTTGCGTCAAACAAACTTGTGCCAGTTGTGTCAAAAAAAACTTGTGCCAGTTGCGTCAAAACAAACTTGTGCCAGTTGCGTCAAACAAACTTGTGCCAGTTGCAGTCAAACAAACTTGTGCCAGCGTCAAACAAACTTGTGCCAGTTATGTCAAACAAACTTGTGCCAGTTGCGTAGAACAAACAAACTTGTGCCAGTTGCGTCAAACAAACTTGTGCCAGTTGCGTAGAACAAACTTGTGCCAGTTGCGCCAAACAAACTTGTGCCAGTTGCGTCAAACAAACTTGTGCCAGTTGCGTAGAACAAACTTGTGCCAGTTATGGTCAAACAAACTTGTGCCAGTTGCATCGAAACAAACTTGTGCCAGTTGCATCAGAACAAACTTGTGCCAGTTGCGTCAAACAAACTTGTGCCAGTCAGAACGCCAAACAAACTTGTGCCAGTTGCGTCAAACAAACTTGTGCCAGTTGAGTGTCAAACAAACTTGTGCCAGTGAGAACAAACTTGTCAAACAAACTTGTGCCAGTTGCGTCAGAACAAACTTGTGCCAGTTGCGTCAAACAAACTTGTGCCAGTTGCATCAAACAAACTTGTGCCAGTTGTTGAGTAGAACAAACTTGTGCCAGTTGCGTCAGAACAAACTTGTGCCAGTTGCATAAACAAACTTGTGCCAGTTGCGTCAAACAAACTTGTGCCAGTTGCGTCAAACAAACTTGTGCCAGTTGCGTCAAACAAACTTGTGCCAGTTTGTCAAACAAACTTGTGCCAGTTGCATAGAACAAACTTGTGCCAGTTGCGTAGAACAAACTTGTGCCAGTTGCGTAGAACAAACTTGTGCCAGTTGTGTCAAACAAACTTGTGCCAGTTGCAGAGAACAAACTTGTGCCAGTTGCGTAGAACAAACTTGTGCCAGTTGGGTCAAACAAACTTGTGCCAGTTGCGTAGAACAAACTTGTGCCAGTTGCGTAGAACAAACTTGTGCCAGTTTGTGAACAAACTTGTGCCAGTTGCATAGAACAAACTTGTGCCAGTTGCGAGAACAAACTTGTGCCAGTTGCATAGAACAAACTTGTGCCAGTTATGTCAGAACAAACTTGTGCCAGTTGGTCAAACAAACTTGTGCCAGTTGCGTCAAACAAACTTGTGCCAGTTGCTTGTCAAAACAAACTTGTGCCAGTTGCGTCGAACAAACTTGTGCCAGTTGCGTCAAACAAACTTGTGCCAGTTGCGTCAAACAAACTTGTGCCAGTTGCGTAGAACAAACTTGTGCCAGTTGCGTAGAACAACCTTGTGCCAGTTGCGTCAAACAAACTTGTGCCAGTTGAGTCGAACAAAATTGTGCCAGTTGTGTCAAACAAACTTGTGCCAGTTGGTTCGAACAAACTTGTGCCAGTTGCGTCAAACAAACTTGTGCCAGTTGCATCAAACAAACTTGTGCCAGTTGCATCGAACAAACTTGTGCCAGTTGCATCAGAAACAAACTTGTGCCAGTTGCGTCAAACAAACTTGTGCCAGTTGCGCCAAACAAACTTGTGCCAGTTGCGTAGTCAAACAACTTGTGCCAGTTGAGTCGAACAAACTTGTGCCAGTTGCACAGAACAAACTTGTGCCAGTTGCGTCAAACAAACTTGTGCCAGTTGCGTCAAACAAACTTGTGCCAGTTGCATAGAACAAACTTGTGCCAGTTGCGTAGAACAAACTTGTGCCAGTTGCGTCAAACAAACTTGTGCCAGTTGCGTCGAACAAACTTGTGCCAGTTGTAAAACAAACTTGTGCCAGTTGGGTCAAACAAACAAACAAACTTGTGCCAGTTGCATCAAACAAACTTGTGCCAGTTGCGTCAAACAAACTTGTGCCAGTTGCGTCGAACAAACTTGTGCCAGTTGGCGTCAAACAAACTTGTGCCAGTTGCGTCAAACAAACTTGTGCCAGTTGGATTCAAAACAAACTTGTGCCAGTTGTGTCAAACAAACTTGTGCCAGTTGCGTCAAACAAACTTGTGCCAGTTGCATCAAACAAACTTGTGCCAGTTGCATAGAACAAACTTGTGCCAGTTGCGTCAAACAAACTTGTGCCAGTTTGTCAAACAAACTTGTGCCAGTTGCGTCGAACAAACTAGTGCCAGTTGCGTCGAAGAAACTTGTGCCAGTTGTGTCAAACAAAACTTGTGCCAGTTGCGTCAAACAAACTTGTGCCAGTTGCGTCAAACAAACTTGTGCCAGTTGCGTCAAACAAACTTGTGCCAGTTGTTGCGTAGAACAAACTTGTGCCAGTTGCGTCAAACAAACTTGTGCCAGTTGTGTCAAACAAACTTGTGCCAGTTGGTCAAACAAACTTGTGCCAGTTGCGTCAAACAAACTTGTGCCAGTTGCGTCGAACAAACTTGTGCCCAGTTGCGTCAAAACAAACTTGTGCCAGTTGCGTCAAACAAACTTGTGCCAGTTGCGTCGAACAAACTTGTGCCAGTTGCTTAGAACAAACTTGTGCCAGTTGTGTCAAACAAACTTGTGCCAGTTGTGTCAAACAAACTTGTGCCAGTTGCGTCGAACAAACTTGTGCCAGTTGGGTAGAACAAACTTGTGCCAGTTGTGTCAAACAAACTTGTGCCAGTTGCGTCAAACAAACTTGTGCCAGTTGCATAGAACAAACTTGTGCCAGATGCGTAGAACAAACTTTTGCCATTTGCGTAGAACAAACTTGTGCCAGTTGTGTCAAACAAACTTGTGCCAGTTGTGTAGAAAACAAACTTGTGCCAGTTGCGTCAAACAAACTTGTGCCAGTTGTGTCAGAACAAACTTGTGCCAGTTGTGTACAAACAAACTTGTGCCAGTTGTGTCAGAACAAACTTGTGCCAGTTGTCGAACAAACTTGTGCCAGTTGCGTAGAACAAACTTGTGCCAGTTGCGTAGAATAAACTTGTGCCAGTTGCGTCAAACAAACTTGTGCCAGTTGCATAGAACAAATTTGTGCCAGTTGCGTAGAACAAACTTGTGCCAGTTGTGTCAAACAAACTTGTGCCGGTTGCGTCAAACAAACTTGTGCCAGTTCCATCGAACAAACTTGTGCCAGTTGCGTCGAACAAACTTGTGCCAGTTGCGTTGAACAAACTTGTGCCAGTTGTGTAGAACAAACTTTGCCAGCCAGTTATGTCAAACAAACTTGTGCCAGTTGTCAGAACAAACTTGTGCCAGTTGCGTCAAACAAACTTGTGCCAGTTGCGTCAAACAAACTTGTGCCAGTTGCGTCAAACAAACTTGTGCCAGTTGCGTCAAACAAACTTGTGCCAGTTGCGTCAAACAAACTTGTGCCAGTTGAGTCAAACAAACTTGTGCCAGTTGCGTCAAACAAACTTGTGCCAGTTGCGTCAAACAAACTTGTGCCAGTTGCGTAGAACAAACTTGTGCCAGTTGCGTCAAACAAACTTGTGCCAGTTGCGTCAAACAAACTTGTGCCAGTTGCGTCAAACAAACTTGTGCCAGTTGCGTAGAAAAACAAACTTGTGCCAGTTGCGTCAAACAAACTTGTGCCAGTTGTGTCAAACAAACTTGTGCCAGTTGCGTCAAAAACAAACTTGTGCCAGTTGCGTCAAACAAACTTGTGCCAGTTGCGTCAAACAAACTTGTGCCAGTTGCGTCAGAACAAACTTGTGCCAGTTGCATCAAACAAACTTGTGCCAGTTTGCGTCGAACAAACTTGTGCCAGTTGCGTCAAACAAACTTGTGCCAGTTGCGTCAAACAAACTTGTGCCAGTTGCGTCAAACAAACTTGTGCCAGTTTGCGTCAAAACAAACTTGTGCCAGTTGTGTAGAACAAACTTGTGCCAGTTGTGTCAAACAAACTTGTGCCAGTTGCGTCAAACAAACTTGTGCCAGTTGCGTCAAACAAACTTGTGCCAGTTGCGTCAAACAAACTTGTGCCAGTTGCGTCAAACAAACTTGTGCCAGTTGCGTCAGAACAAACTTGTGCCAGTTGCGTAGAACAAACTTGTGCCAGTTGCGTCAAACAAACTTGTGCCAGTTGCATGTCAAACAAACTTGTGCCAGTTGCGTCAAACAAACTTGTGCCAGTTGTGTCAGAACAAACTTGTGCCAGTTGCATCAAACAAACTTGTGCCAGTTGCGCCAAACAAACTTGTGCCAGTTGCGTCGAACAAACTTGTGCCAGTTGCGCCAAACAAACTTGTGCCAGTTGCGTCAAAAAAACTTGTGCCAGTTGCGTCGAAACAAACTTGTGCCAGTTGCGCCAAACAAACTTGTGCCAGTTGCGTCGAACAAACTTGTGCCAGTTGCGTGTCAAACAAACTTGTGCCAGTTGCGTCAGAACAAACTTGTGCCAGTTGTGTCAAACAAACTTGTGCCAGTTGCGTCATAAACAAACTTGTGCCAGTTGCGTCAAACAAACTTGTGCCAGTTGCATCAAACAAACTTGTGCCAGTTGTGTCAAACAAACTTGTGCCAGTTGTGTCAAACAAACTTGTGCCAGTTGCGTCAAACAAACTTGTGCCAGTTATGTCAGAACAAACTTGTGCCAGTTGAGTCAAACAAACTTGTGCCAGTTGCGTCAAACAAACTTGTGCCAGTTGCGTCGAACAAACTTGTGCCAGTTGCATCAGAACAAACTTGTGCCAGTTGCGTAGAACAAACTTGTGCCAGTTGCATCAAACAAACTTGTGCCAGTTGCATAGAACAAACTTGTGCCAGTTGCGTCAAACAAACTTGTGCCAGTTGCGCCAAACAAACTTGTGCCAGTTGTGTCAAACAAACTTGTGCCAGTTGCGTCAAACAAACTTGTGCCAGTTGTGTCGAACAAACTTGTGCCAGTTGCGTCAAACAAACTTGTGCCAGTTGCGCCAAACAAACTTGTGCCAGTTGCGTCAAACAAACTTGTGCCAGTTGCGTCAAACAAACTTGTGCCAGTTGCGTAGAACAAACTTGTGCCAGTTGCGTCAAACAAACTTGTGCCAGTTGCGTCAAACAAACTTGTGCCAGTTGTGTCGAACAAACTTGTGCCAGTTGCGTCAAACAAACTTGTGCCAGTTGCGTCAAACAAACTTGTGCCAGTTGCGTCAAACAAACTTGTGCCAGTTGCATCAAACAAACTTGTGCCAGTTGCGTCAAACAAACTTGTGCCAGTTGCGTCAAACAAACTTGTGCTAGTTTGTAGAACAAACTTGTGCCAGTTGCGTCAAACAAACTTGTGCCAGTTGCGTCAAACAAACTTGTGCCAGTTGTGTCAAACAAACTTGTGCCAGTTGCGCAGAACAAACTTGTGCCAGTTGCGTCAAACAAACTTGTGCCAGTTGCATCAAACAAACTTGTGCCAGTTGCGTCGAACAAACTTGTGCCAGTTGCGTCAAACAAACTTGTGCCAGTTGCGTCGAACAAACTTGTGCCAGTTGCGTCAAACAAACTTGTGCCAGTTGCGTCAAACAAACTTGTGCCAGTTGCGTCAAACAAACTTGTGCCAGTTATGTAAAACAAACTTGTGCCAGTTGCGCCAAACAAACTTGTGCCAGTTGCGTCAAACAAACTTGTGCCAGTTGCGTCAAACAAACTTGTGCCAGTTGTGTCAAACAAACTTGTGCCAGTTGCAACAAAACAAACTTGTGCCAGTTGCGTCAAACAAACTTGTGCCAGTTGCGTCAGAACAAACTTGTGCCAGTTGTGTCAAACAAACTTGTGCCAGTTGCGTAAAAACAAACTTGTGCCAGTTGCAGAACAAACTTGTGCCAGTTGTGTCAGAACAAACTTGTGCCAGTTGCGTCAAACAAACTTGTGCCAGTTGTAGAACAAACTTGTGCCAGTTGCGTCAAACAAACTTGTGCCAGTTGCGTCAGAACAAACTTGTGCCAGTTGCGTCAAACAAACTTGTGCCAGTTGCAGTCAAACAAACTTGTGCCAGTTGTGTCAAACAAACTTGTGCCAGTTGTGTCGAAAACAAACTTGTGCCAGTTGCGTCAAACAAACTTGTGCCAGTTGTGTCAAACAAACTTGTGCCAGTTGCGTAGAACAAACTTGTGCCAGTTTGTCAAACAAACTTGTGCCAGTTTATGTCAAACAAACTTGTGCCAGTTGTGTCAAACAAACTTGTGCCAGTTGCATAGAACAAACTTGTGCCAGTTGTGTCAAACAAACTTGTGCCAGTTGCGTCAAACAAACTTGTGCCAGTTGCGTCAAACAAACTTGTGCCAGTTGCGTCAAACAAACTTGTGCCAGTTGCGTAGAACAAACTTGTGCCAGTTGTGTAGAACAAACTTGTGCCAGTTGCGTCAAACAAACTTGTGCCAGTTGCGTAGAACAAACTTGTGCCAGTTGCGTCAAACAAACTTTTGCCAGTTGCTTCAAACAAACTTGTGCCAGTTGCGTCGAACAAACTTGTGCCAGTTGTGTCAAACAAACTTGTGCCAGTTGGGTCAAACAAACTTGTGCCAGTTGCATCAAACAAACTAGTGCCAGTTGCATAGAACAAACTTGTGCCAGTTGCGTCAAACAAACTTGTGCCAGTTGCATAGAACAAACTTGTGCCAGTTGCGTCAAACAAACTTGTGCCAGTTGCGTCAAACAAACTTGTGCCAGTTGTGTAGAACAAACTTGTGCCAGTTACGTAGAACAAACTTGTGCCAGTTGCGTAGAACAAACTTGTGCCAGTTTGTCAAAAAAAACTTGTGCCAGTTGCATAGAACAAACTTGTGCCAGTTGTGTCAAACAAACTTGTGCCAGTTGCGTCAAACAAACTTGTGCCAGTTGCGTCAAACAAACTTGTGCCAGTTGCGTCAAAACAAACTTGTGCCAGTTGCGTCAAACAAACTTGTGCCAGTTGCGTCGAACAAACTTGTGCCAGTTGCGTCAGAACAAACTTGTGCCAGTTGCGTAGAACAAACTTGTGCCAGTTGTGTCAAACAAACTTGTGCCAGTTGCGTCAAACAAACTTGTGCCAGTTGAGTCGAACAAACTTGTGCCAGTTGCGTCGAACAAACTTGTGCCAGTTGCGTCGAACAAACTTGTGCCAGTTGTGTCGAACAAACTTGTGCCAGTTGCATCAGAACAAACTTGTGCCAGTTGCGTCAAACAAACTTGTGCCAGTTGCATCAAACAAACTTGTGCCAGTTGCGTCAAACAAACTTGTGCCAGTTGCGTCAAAGAAACTTGTGCCAGTTGCGTAGAAACAAACTTGTGCCAGTTGCGTCAGAACAAACTTGTGCCAGTTGCGTCAAACAAACTTGTGCCAGTTGCGTCAAACAAACTTGTGCCAGTTGCGTAGAACAAACTTGTGCCAGTTGCATCAAACAAACTTGTGCCAGTTGCGTCGAAAAAACTTGTGCCAGTTGCGTCAAACAAACTTGTGCCAGTTGCGTCAAACAAACTTGTGCCAGTTATGTCAAACAAACTTGTGCCAGTTGCATCAAAACAAACTTGTGCCAGTTGTTCAGAACAAACTTGTGCCAGTTGTGTAGAACAAACTTGTGCCAGTTGCGTAGAACAAACTTGTGCCAGTTGCATCAAACAAACTTGTGCCAGTTGTGAAACAAACTTGTGCCAGTTGGTCAAACAAACTTGTGCCAGTTGCGTCAAACAAACTTGTGCCAGTTTGCGTCGAACAAACTTGTGCCAGTTGCGTCGAACAAACTTGTGCCAGTTGCGTCAAACAAACTTGTGCCAGTTGCGTCAAACAAACTTCTGCCAGTTGCATCAAACAAACTTGTGCCAGTTACATCAAACAAACTTGTGTCAGTTGCGTAGAACAAACTTGTGCCAGTTGTGTAGAACAAACTTGTGCCAGTTGCGTCAAACAAACTTGTGCCAGTTGTGTCAAACAAACTTGTGCCAGTTGCGTCAAACAAACTTGTGCCAGTTGCATAGAACAAACTTGTGCCAGTTGCGTAGAACAAACTTGTGAGAGTTGTTTCAAACAAACTTTTGCCAGTTGCGTCAAACAAACTTGTGCCAGTTGCGTAGAACAAACTTGTGCCAGTTGCATCAAATAAACTTGTGCCAGTTGCGTCGAACAAACTTGTGCCAGTTATATAGAACAAACTTCGGCCAGTTGCATAAAACAAACTTGTGCCATTTGTGAAGAACAAACGTGTGCCAGCTGCGTCAAACAAATTTGTGCCAGTTGCATAGAACAAACTTGTGCCAGTTGCGCAGAACAAATTTGTGCCAGTTGCGTCGAACAAACTTGTGCCAGTTGCGTCAAACAAACTTTTGCCAGTTGGGCCAAACAAACTTGTGCTAGTTGGTAGAACAAACTTGTGCCAGTTGCGTCAAACAAACTTGTGCCAGTTGCGTCAAACAAACTTGTGCCAGTTGCGCCAAACAAACTTGTGCCAGTTGCGTCGAACAAACTTGTGCCAGTTGTCAAACAAACTTGTGCCAGTTGCGTCAAACAAACTTGTGCCAGTTGCGTAGAACAAACTTGTGCCAGTTGCGTTGAACAAACTTGTGCCAGTTGTGTCAAACAAACTTGTGCCAGTTGCATCGAACAAACTTGTGCCAGTTGCGTAGAACAAACTTGTGCCAGTTGCATAGAACAAACTTGTGCCAGTTGCGTCGAACAAACTTGTGCCAGTTGCAGAAACAAACTTGTGCCAGTTGCATCAAACAAACTTGTGCCAGTTGCGCCAAACAAACTTGTGCCAGTTGCGTTGAACAAACTTGTGCCAGTTGCGTCAAACAAACTTGTGCCAGTTGTCAAACAAACTTGTGCCAGTTGCGTCAGAACAAACTTGTGCCAGTTGGTCGAAACAAACTTGTGCCAGTTGCGTAGAACAAACTTGTGCCAGCTTGCATAGAACAAACTTGTGCCAGTTGCGCAGAACAAACTTGTGCCAGTTATCAAACAAACTTGTGCCAGTTGCGTCAAACAAACTTGTGCCAGTTGCGTCAAACAAACTTGTGCCAGTTGCGTCAAACAAACTTGTGCCAGTTGCGTCAAACAAACTTGTGCCAGTTATGTCAAACAAACTTGTGCCAGCTGCGCCAAACAAACTTGTGCCAGTTGTGTCAAACAAACTTGTGCCAGTTGAGTCAAACAAACTTGTGCCCGTCAAACAAACTTGTGCCAGTTACGTAGAACAACAACAAGTCGCCAACCATATCTTCAAGAACACCAGCCTAGCGAGGCGCTAAGAGAAATTGCATCTGGTCGTGCCTTCGAAATCCACGGGTCCCAAGCGAAGGTTAGTAGAGTGTGGAAAACACCCTTACCCCTTGACTTGAAGGAGAGCCCAGGAAATAAGCCACGCCCACAGGCCAAGCCTAGATGTTTTGGCCAATCAAATGCCATCAGTGCCAGAGACCTAGAGACATCCTACAAGGAGCAAATACCCAATAATCAACAGGAATTCCTTATAACACACCTCCAAAAGTTGGAATGAAGCAAGTGGAGGAGGTGCCTCAGGAAAGCAGTGCCTGCCCAGAATATGACGTCATGGTTGACACAAGGGAAAATGGGAGATATAAGGACAGGCAGACAGAAAGGAGACAGAGAAAAGAGACAGAGAGAAAAGCCAGAGAGAGTCGAAATGGGAATCAGTGTAGAAAAGAGCAGAGTCTAAGCAGAGTGGGAAGAGAGAGAGAGAGAGAACTATTCCAAAGTGAGGGGAAGCAGAAAAGACAGAAAAGAGAAGAAGTGTGTTAGTGAAGAAAAAACTCTCTCAAACAATAGTCCCGTAATCTAATTCGTTTAGTCTCTCAAAACCATTATTTTAAAGTCTCGAAACCATTATTTTAAAGTCTCGAAACATTATTTTTAAAGTCTCGAAACCATTATCTTAAAAGTCTCGAACCATTAAGAAACAGTTAAGAAACTATAGGTGGAACTGTAAGACAAGAAGTGCAAATAAAGAAGAAACGGGAACAATTAATCATTTATCCTTTAACCTTGGTAATTTATAATTTATTAACTGTTTTTAAAGAACCACTTGTTCCTGCTACAAATAACTTCCACGCTGCCTGGCCGGGCATGCTACCTTAGAGTTGGGCCCTTTGAAGGAAAGAAACAGGGTCTGACAACATATATATATATATATATATATATATATATATATATATATATATATATATATATATATATATATATATATAGAGAGAGAGAGAGAGAGAGAGAGAGAGAGAGAGAGAGAGAGAGAGATATATATATATATATATATATATATATATATATATATATATATATATATATATATATATATATATATATATATATATATATATATATATATACACACACACATGTAATATATATGTATATACATATATATGTATATATGTAATGTATATACATATGTAAAAACTGTGAACACCCATTAAATGAACAAAAATCAGAACTGTTATAAAATTGAAAATGATATGTAAAGGTTTTGTTTTATTACTTTTTATTCAATATTTTGACATTTCTCCATTATTTTTAAGTCGATCTCTTAATCTTTTTGACACAGAATGAGCTAAATATCTAAAATACTGTGCATACACTTCTTCAAACCAAACCTTCCTGATTGCACCCTTCAACATGGGCAAGGATGTTTTCCCTTCTCCAACGGCATTCAGTCGTTGTTTCATGTAGGTCCAGCAGTTTTTTTATTGGGTTTAGGTCTGGTGAATTACCAGGTCAATTCAATTTCTGTATATTGTGTTCCTCAAAGGCCTTTTTAGCATCATTTGATTGGTGGCAAGGGGCTCCATCTTGAATAAAGACTCGCATCCGTAACAGATCCCTATAAGGGACAAGTTCGTTCTATAAAATATTAACATGCAGCTCTCAATTCATTGCTGTACTCGATGGAAGAAAATATCAACCACCACTGCCTCCGTATCCAATCGTTGAGAAGACAGAGATTGTTACATTATGGGGAGATGGGAAGTCCATGAGAGCCATAGCAAAAGAGATGGGCATTGCCAAAAGTAGTCTCCATGTGGTAAAAACGTGCCAAAACAGCCAACTTAGAAACTGCATTGCAACAGAAGAAAGGCTCTGGAAGACCAAGAAAGACAACTTAAAAGGACAGACAGCCTAATGAAAAGGACTGTTATAAAACACCCATCAATGCCAGCAAAACTTTTCAAGTCAAAAAATGACATTTTTATGATAAAATACAGTTTTATATATACTTACCAAGCAATTACATAGCTGCTAGCTTTCTACACAGCAGTCTAACAAAATTCAAATTTTCGCGTGGCGCTGCCATCGCTAGTGTAGGTGACAGGGTCCCGCCTACTTTCAGGACTGATAGGTACAGCTCAGCATAGAGCTTCAATTCATTTGATGTCTAAATGTCCATTGAGGGGAGGAGGGCGGGTTCCGATTATGTAATTGCTTGGTAAGTATACATAAAAATTTATCTTATCGTAATGTCATTTTTATTTAAGTGACTTACCAAGCAATTACGTAGCTGATTCCACATTGCGAGGAGGTGGGAATCATGGACGTGTTCTAATCCAAAACATTATTAAAGATAATGACTGAACTAGATAGGTTGCTAGCACTGGGTCAACGCTTGTTGTACCTTGTCTGGTAAGAGAGCTGCTTCAGGTGGGTACCGCCTCTGGTCAACGCTCATCTTAACCTGTAGAGGGCATGGCAGTATTGGCCAAGAGTCGCCCCTACTTCAGTGGGCACTTTGCAGCCATGGAAGTTCACCAACGGCTGACAAAGACAAAAATTAGCGCCCCTCCCCTGGGCATAGATCAGAATAAACACAACACTCTCACCTACAACCAAAATTAAGAACCACCAAAGATAGTAGAGGGACAGAGCCCCCCCATGCTTCCTTTCCCAACCACACCAGCCACGGACTGAGGAAGTTGGCACCGAGCGCCCAAATCTTAGCGCTGAACACTCCACAGTCAGAAGATTGATGAAGCAGGCGCCAAGCGAGTTGAAAAAGAGGGGAGCTCTGGGCTGAGTGTGACAGCTTGAACCTCATGAGCTTTGACCACCTTAAGGGAAGATAAAACATCCTGAACTTGAGAATGTACTTCTGTAATTGAACTTCTAAGGAAGAAAGAAAGCGCATTCTTTAACAGAGGGCATAAAGGGTTCTTCACTGGGCACCGCAGCTTGTTGGAGGGTGCTCTGATCTTTTCTGGCCCAAGGATGTCTGTTGCACTCTTGATAATGAACGTGCGAGGCCATGGCTTGGATACGTCCTCATTCTTGGCGAGAAACCAAGAGAGAGAAAGAGCATGGTGCTTTTCCATTTGAAAAGCCTACTCTCATGCTGAAGGTTTGCCACTCGCTAACGTGTTGGGTGATCACTAGTGCCAAGAGAAAGAGAATCTCCCTAGTGAGATTCTTGAAAGAGGTCGAGCTGAGTTGTTCAAAAGTTGAGCTTATAAGCCACTTCAGCACAACGTCCAAATTCTAGGAGAGAAATCCAGGTTTTTCTAATGTGGAGGTTTCCAAGGAACTGATAAGGTCACTGAGGTCTTAAAACAATAACTTATACCCCATGATGGTAGAGGGAGTCAACTTCCTATTAGTAATCAGGAAAGGTAAAAAGTCAGCTAACTGGCTTATAGAGGTTTCAGAGGACGAGATGTTATTTTGTTGGTACCATCCTCTGAAAACTGACCACTTGGACTGGCAGAAGATCTTTTGCACACAGCAAAAGCTTCTGTAGCTTGCTTCTAAAAGCCTTTTCGCTCTGATGAGGCTCCTGACAGCCTGAAGCCTGTCAGGGCCAGAGAGGACAATTCCTGATGGGACCTGAGGAAGTGGGGCTGTTTGAACAGCAACTGTCTTTGTGGCAGAAGTCTTGGGAAGTCACAGATCTGGAAACCATTTCTTCCTGGCCAGAATGGAGCGATCAGGTCACTGAGATGTTCTGGTGTGAGGAGAAATAGTTAATCACCTTCTTGATCAATCCAAAAGGTGGGAAGGTGTGGATATCCAGGCCCATCCAATACAACAGAATGGCATCCGCAGCCCACACGAAAGGGTTCAGGACGGGGGGGAGATGGGGAGGCATACGATTTCTCAATGTTGTGAAGAGGTCCACAGCTGGTTTGTCTGAAAGTTTCCAGAAATCGTCGCATACGAGGGAGTCCCGAGTCCTCTCCATCAGCAACATCTGATTGCAGCGATTCAATTTGTCTGCAAGGACCTTCATTTTTCCCCGCATGAAGCGAGTAATAATCTTCACCTGGTACTGATCTGCCCAGAGAAGGGGGTCTAAGGAGTGGGTGCACCCTTGTTTGCAGGCATAAGACAGCTCCATGGTGTTGTCCGCATAAATCGCAACTACTTTGCCAGGAATGGCCCTTAGTTCCTTCACATAGATGTGGAGCTCTTTGATCTACAGGCCACATCCTTGAGATCTACTGACTCCCTAGAAGAGCTCCCAAAACCTCCTGAAGCATCAGAACAAAATTCTGGATGCAACTGTAGAAGAGACTCCCCTCTCGAAGGTCCGTCTGGATCTCTGAGGAGGTGGGGGAAAAGGAAGGAGTCTGGTTGGGTTTTCCCACTCCAGCATGCTTTAGATAAAACTGAAGAGGCCTCATGTGAAGCCTGCCCCGCTTCATGAACTGTTCTACTGAGGCCCAGGTCCCCAGCAGACTCATCCACTGAAGCACTGAGCAAGTCCAAGGGGAGCGAAGCAACCAATTGTCAAGTACAGGAACTTTCTTGAATCTGGATGTATCAGGACATGGAAAAAGGCGTCCTGCACGCCCAGGGTAACCATCCAGTCACCCTGATGGAGAGAGGACATGACCTATTGACTGGTTTCCCTATGAAATTTGGTTTTCAGCATAAAACTATTCAGGAAGCTGACATCCAGAGCTGGCCTCCAGCACCCCAATGACTTGGGGACCACAATGAGAGAGTATTAAAATCCCTCTGAGTTAAAATCTAAAACCTCCTCTATTGCCCTTTGCGAAGAAGGGGCTCTACTTCTAGAGAAAAAGCGGCAAGCTTCTCGAAGTGGGCCAAGTAGGTAGTCAAGTTGATCGGCGACTTGGATAAGGGAAGTTTTTCATGGAAAGGGCCGGAAAATCCTTTCCTTAATACTTGGACTACCCAAGGCTCTGCCACTCTGCAGCTCCATTCCTCCCAAAAGAGGTGTAGCCTAGCTCCGACTGGGGTGTGAAGGACTGTGTTCTCATTTCTTAGCAGCTGGTTTAAATAAAGACATTTTGGTTGATCTAGACGGAGGTTAATAAACGTTAGATCGGTATGAGGTCTAGATTAAGGTCCATACTTTCCTCCTCAAAAGGGCTGCTGTAGAGGAGAGAAGGACTTGGTTGCTGTTGTGGGAGCTTCCTTAGGCCACTTGGAAAATTGAGCCAGAAGATCCATCGTCAATTTCTTCTGAAGGTCAGAGAGGATCTCTTAACAGCTTGGGGGAAGAGATGAGATCTGCCTGATGGGGAGAACAAGAGAGCTGACTTCTGTGGCGGTGACTCTTTTAGTGGCAAAGGTGCACCGAGGCTCGTGTTTCTTCAAGATTCCCATCAAACACAGGGAGGCGAGCTCGGAAGAACCATCCCTGTGCAAGACAATACTCCAAACCAGTCAGAAAAGAATTCTTTTGCCAAGACCATACAATCCTCGATTTTTCTAGCTAAAGCCCCCATCATCCAATCAAGGAAGCAAAAAATTTCTCAAAAAATTTCTGATACCTTGAACAGATTCTTGGCAAGAAGGTCCAGTTCAGGTGACAAGAAGGAAATCTTGGCTGTGGAGAACGCACAGCGACGAGTGGCGTCAACCAAACTGGAGAAAACCCCCTGGGAGGCGGTAGAGACTCCCAAGGAGGGAGCTTCCCCAGTAGCATAGAATCAATACTTTTTCTTGAGAAGTTTGGAAGGAGGGCTTTACCTTGGTCCCTTCTTAATGGCCAGCCACTCGTCCATTTCTTGAAAAACTTTCCTTGAGGAAGAGGAAAGCATTAGCTTGGGGAGGCAAACGACATCAGCAGTCCTTTTCCTCATAAGAAATGTTGAGGCTGGGGAACCAGGAGCAGTAGACTCGAAGAAATCTGGAAAATTTGCCAGAAAGAATCTTAGCAACGACGAATAAGCATGCAAAGGAGCGGTATCTTATTCCAGTTTGTCCTCGTCAGAAGAGACAGGATAAAGAGGTGTCCTTGCTCTTGGAAACAACAGTTTCTTTTTAAATAGCCCATAAGTTCCTCAAGCTGACACTAAATCGGGGCTTAAGCAGAATCCTCCTAAGCTGATGAAGAAGGAAGAGGCACCAAGTGCCCCACTTTTGATGCCAAGCGTCCAAATGTTAGCGCCAAACACTCCACAGTTGGCGCCGAATGCCCTGAAGTTGGCACCAAGCGCCACACTATTGACACCGAGTGCCCAAATGTTGGCGCCGAGCAGTCGGGTGCAAAGCAGGTGCTAAGCGAGTCGAAATAGTGGGGAGCTCTAAGCTGAGTTTGTGTTTAGCAGATGGTGACGGGCGCTTACTGGAAGTATCATGTCACTTAAAGACGAAAATGGGCACTCGTGACTCGAAAGAGGTCCAGGACTATCCCAAGAAGGTTGATGATGAGCAGAAGCGGCAGCAGGAGGAAAGGCGAAACTGCAGGATGGCTGACTAACACTAACCTCCTAATATTTCTTGACAGAAGGAGGGGAGCTGTCTGCCACATCGAAATGTCTTTTCAAAGGCCGAGAGACAGAAGATCGACACCGCTGACACCTCGCGTCCGGCAAAGAATCTTTCGAATCCGACGACAGACAAGAAACACTGAACGAGAAAACTTTTCAATGGTGCTCTGTTGTAGCCTGGGACCGTGCAACAGGCTCAACGGAGGGGACAACTGCCCATGGGCAAACCCCACTGGTTTCCCTTCGACCTCCAGTATGTCTTCTCCCAGGTGTGGGGGAACAGGACAGTGACCTTCTACTAGGGGACAGACAGCCACCTCCTTAACACTCACAACACTGTCACTGGACGCAACACTGACACTTGACGCCATTTTTAAAACAAAACCCCAAAGAGGGAGCTAATTCCATAACGGTGTTGGCTAATGATTCAAAATTGTTATTAAATCTTGCTATGAGACTGGCAACAGTGATGGGATCAGAAGCATGGGAACCTGGTAAAGGTGTAGGAGGGCAAAGGATGAGAGACATAGCATGAATCAGAGGAGAAGAGAGAGTTATCTTCTACCACATTAGGTAGAGGAGAAATCTCCTGACTAGCTCTATTATTGGCTCTAAGGGCCACCCTCCTTTTCCTATCTTGGTCTAAGTTGTTAAGATGGGATTCCATGTCTTCCGTTTAGTACCCTCCCAAACCTGACACTGTGGACATGTAAGCTCTCTACTACATTCCTGCCCCCAACACTTGACACACTTAAGTGTCCGAATCAAAAGTCACTTTAATAAGTCTAATTTTACACCCCTCAATGTAATAACGAATGTTTGAAGAGCTGGAGTCTGACGTATTTGTCTATCTTTAGGAATAACGTTAACTAACGATATTACTCAGATATTACAAAGATAAAAAAAAAAAAGCCACCACAGAAAAATGAGAGAGAATGCATCACCAAAAATGCAGGACAAAAAACCCAAAAAGATGAAGCAAGCACCGACTGCACAAGCCTACCGACATTAATCGGGAGCCGGCAGAAAACAAATTGAAGCTCTATGCTGAGTTGTACCTACCAGTCCTGAAAGTGGGTGGGACCCTGTCACCTACACCAGCGATGGAAGCACCAACGCGAAAACTTGAATTTCATTTGACGGCCATGTAGAAAGCCAGTAGCTATGTAATTGCTTGGCAAGTCACTTATATAAAATTCCATTTTACTTGGTAATGTGCTGGTAAGAAGGTAAGGAGCCCCATTGGATCAAATCGCTATGCACAGTCAAAACTGTAGAACATCCTGGTTACGTGATGGTTTGGGGGTTTTTCAGTGGATACGAAGTCAGTGGTAGTTTATATTTTCTTCCATCAAGTACAGCAATGAATGGAGAGCTGTATGTTAATATTTTAGAGAACGAACTTGTCCCTTATAAGGATCTGTTAGGGATGCGAGTCTTTATGCAAGATGGAGCCCCTTGCCACCGATCAAATGATGCTAAACATGTGTTTGAGGAACACAACCAAATGATGCTAAACATGCGTTTGAGGAACACAATCAAATGACGCTAAACATGTGTTTGAGGAACACAATCAAATGATGCTTAAAGTGTTTGAGGAACACAATCAAATGATGTTACACATGTTTGAGGAACACAATCAAATGATGCTAAACATGTGTTTGAGGAACACAATGTACAGAAGTTGAATTGGCCTGGTAGTTCACCTGACCTAAACCCAACAGAAAACTGCTGGGCATACATGAAACGGCGACTGAATGCCGTTAGAGAAGAGAAAACATCCTTGCCCATGTTGAAGGATGCGATCAGGAAGTTTTGTTTTGAAGAAATGGATGCACAGCATTTTAAAGATGTAGCTCATTCTATGACCAAAAGATTAAGAGATGTACTTAAAATTAATGGAGAAATGTCAAAATATTGAATACTGTAAAAGGTAATACAAGTAATACAGTATAACAAAAACCTTACCGATTATTTTCCATTTTTATAATATTGTTCTGATTTTTGTTAATTTAAAGTGGGTGTTCAAGGTTTTTTTGCAGCAACTGTATGTATGTATGTATATATGTATGCATAGTATGGGTTAAGGCAGGCCCACAAGCCTTGGCAATGAGAGGAGAGTTGGCAATCATCAGTCAGGGTTGGGCTTTATGCATCCCCAAGGAACACTCCTGGGGTAAGTAGCTGCTTCCCTTTCTTAATCTCAAAATTTAATTATACTCCTGCTGAGCTCCCTCGCTTTACTGGCTATAGACCTCTTTCCTTAATCTGCAGGTATGTGCCAACAATGCCACCCAAAAGCAATGCCCTAAGCAACATACGAAGCCTTATAAAGCGAAAGTGGCCTCCATCCTGAGTTTAGTTCAGCTCAGTTGACCCTCAACCAGGGAAACCTCTGCCTGGCTGAGCCCTGAGCTGTGGGGTTGTGGAACTCACATTTTCTCACACTGGCTTGATTGTGCCATTCCTGGATGCCGCTGATAAACTTGGATCATCCTCTGTACATAGAGTTGTGTGTGCAAGCAATAACAGGAAGCAAAGACAGTACGTGGCCCAGAAGGAAAATTGGTTGGCCAGTCTTTTCTGATTCGTTTTCATCATCTCACTCACATTTCATAGCTTGAACAGCTACTTGCTATACCAGTGTGTAATTCCTTGAACAGTGCATACAGTAATTCTCACCCATTGCTAATAAGTGAGCAGAGTAAAGGAATACCCTCCAATTTTTGCATTATATCATTCATAGAGACTGTAATCTGGTAATAGTCTTATCTGGAATTGTCTCATTTCCTAAAGTGTTAGCAGTGCAGTTACCTATGTAGCCGTGCCTCTGTGTTCCTGATTGCCTGAAGAAATCCACCCATACTGAGACTGATCGAATTTCAGTAGTGACTGACTCAGGGACCACTTACAAGTGTCCAGTATTCATAAATTTGGTGCGTTGTCATTCACTCAGCAACTGCTCCTGTGTCCTCTTTCCATTTGTTATTTTAGTGTCAAATTTTTCCCTGTAATTTCACCCTTTTGTGTGTGTAAATGATAAACTATCCTGTAATTTCACCCTTTTGTGTGTGTAAATGATAAACTAATGTTAAGAAACACACTTTCACTTGGCGACCTTTCCAATTAGTAATTAATTCTTTTAATTATTCTGTTTATGAGGGTTTTTGCAAGGCTAAGATTATTAATTTAAAATAAAATATGCAGTCAACCCCATAATAATCCATGGCATTGACGATCTTGCCAGCACGTTGCTAAATTAATGGGAATTAGATTTAACATAAAAATTCAAGTGAAATCACCCCGTCCCCTTCTTTAGCAATTGAGACGAAAAAAAGAAAGTATATCTTAGTTTTACCAGACTACTGAGCTGATTAATAGCTCTCCTAGGGCTGGCCCGAAGGATTAGACTTATTTAACGTGGCTAAGAACCAACTGGTTACTTAGCAATGGGACCTACAGCTTAATGTGGAAACCGAACCACATTATAGCGAGAAATGAACTTCTATCACCAGAAATAAATTCCTCTAGCTCTTCATTAGCCGGCCGGAGAGTCGAATTCGGACCTAATGAGTGCAAGGCCACAACTCTACCAACTCGCCCGACAAAGAGCTTTAATTGAGATGAACCTGATAGTAAACTTCAAAGGCAATCTGGAACCAGAAACAGAAGGTAATGTGGTTTTAGAACCAGTATTTAATTAGTTTATCGAACGTACAGTAGGTAGACAATTAGCAATTTAATGCATGCTATATTTTGACTTTTGTGATCTGAAAAGGGAATTCAATAGGGAGAGCGACAGCAAACGCAAGTAGCAGCGGAGTGTGTTAAATTTAGCAACGCATGAATAAAGATTTGCAAATTCTTCACAGTGACAGGAGCACTGCCGGTCAGGAGTAGTGAGCTAACAAGTTATGAGTTTTCTTGCCATTTGCATGTCGGCACACCTTGCATGAAATTAGCTAGCCTTGAGCAGTAGTAGCCAAAACAATATGCAGCTGTGAGGTAGTAGCCCAGAATTACCTAACTATGATCAGTGAATAGCAAAAAATTAGCTAGGTGAGCTTAGTGCACATAATCTGAGAGAAAAGTGCACAATTTCTCTTTGAGTTAGGACCATGGAATTTGACGACCAAGAGCGCAGAATATATCACGACTGGCATCTCGCCCCTGCTTCACTGCTAGACTTATTCATTCCTTTCCATTATTAACGTAACATATGTTTGTAAGCCATTCGCACAGAGACTGGTATACTTAAATTAGTGTCTCATAATTAAAGAGTTTTGTTTGTTTGTCTTTTGTGTGTGCAGGCATACATTTTCATACAAGCGGCTAGTAACCACTGAAGTTCACTCCCTCCACCACGCCCTCAACCACATGCGTAATGTTTGGCCTTGAACTGTCATAACAAGACAGCCATCTTGAAGCAGCAGTCAGCTGTCGGACGCAACCTAGAACTGTCATAACGAAGCCACCATCTTAGCAGCAACTGTTATCTGTCAAAACACACCACTGTGCTGTCATTCCCTTCATAATATGCAATGCGTTTATATTTGCACAAGTAATTACCATCATTGTAACGGAAGTCTTTTCACTGTTGAGTGAAAGGTAAACACACCCTTATAATTATTTCAACTTGAGTATGTAGTCATTCTCCATTTATAAAAAATGCAAACTACACATATCCATTTATACATTACAAGTATTCCATCTGTGAAGAGATTTTTTTCTTAAGTTATTCCTTGTTACCCATCATTGTTGGGAATATGTGTCAATATGCCTGGCTATATGAGTTGATTTAAATATATCCATTGCATTTACATAACCAAGTGCTTCGAGTCAGCAAACTTGAGTTTACGTGTCAGATATTAATCTCTGGCATCACGTTTTTTATAAAGCCACTGTTCCGTGAGTGTTGATTTTCTGCTACGCCTTAGACAAGTGAATATAATTACAGGCAGTGTCCGGGATTACAATGGGCTCAGCTTACAACGTTCTGAGTTTACCATGTTCTTCAAATATATTCATCAAAAATTATTTCCCAGGGTTACATCGCATGTTCCGGGTTTACGACACCAATCCGACAGAAGAAATATGGCTCCAAAATGGCAATGGTAAAAATTTGGAGGTTAATATGATGAAAAACGTAATAAAAATGCAGATTACGTTGT